>NC_090252.1:66610168-66650168 GCF_037325665.1 Littorina saxatilis
GATACCTCCAGCTTCGCTGGGATAAATACAGATCAAATTCAAAACATTTGCCGATAGTTACGGTTGGCGCTTGTTAGGCAGTTACCATTTTTGACCCAAGGTTTTTTTTCTTCAGGCTTCCGGCTTTTCGATTACTTCATTGAATCGGAGTAGACATTTGTCAAACACTTGATGAATAAGTCGGCATCACCTTTTTATTTTTTATTTTTTATTTTTTTGACAATGCAAGTATGTATTAATTATGCTGTCTTCTTGTTTATTACACTTTCCACATCTCACATTGTCCTTATTCCATGCATTGCATTTAGCTGAATAAGAAACAAAAACAACAAAAACATATACAACAAAATCAAAAACAACACAAACGACAACAACATGAACATCAACAACAACATCAACATGAACATCAACAACAACAACAACAAGAACAACAACAACGACAGCAACACATGCATCTGTCCAGCTATCTCCAGCTCTGTGCGCCAAGCAACATGCATAACATTGCAACGCTACCAACTACCTCCCAATTTTCCAACCAAACTTGCAATATCTCAGGTATTTTTTTAATAACTTCACAAGCCCCGTACGTGATTGCATGCACACCCTATGAAAGCAAATCTACCCGTCTGCAGCTTATCTGATAGCGTTTTGAACCGGGTGGAGAAAGTGACCACCCCACACCCCGATTTAATTCCCAGGCGATAAGCTCTTTTGTCCGGTGGGTTGATAAAGTTCTGTATTATGGTGTTACTATATTCAGTGTGTTGGTTGTGGAAGGGAGGTAAGACTCGAAGTTTGTCAGTGCAACGTAATTTACGGTGAAGGCGAGTGCAGAGTGTGTCGTCATGTGCTAGAGTGAAATGCCCAAGCAACATCAACAAGGATTTGTTGATTTGGTTGCTGCTACACCAGGAGAAAGTTTACCGTGCTTCGAAGAAATCAGCTTCTGGAGTGTGATGCTACAGAGTTCTACTTCGGCTGTTTAATGTATACACCATTTGTGAACAGTGCGTTGATGTGGCAATGGGATACAAGATAATACATGGTGGAAACGGCCTCTCCCCTGCTGCCAATGAGTGAGTTATGGACACGTGTTTTCTGAAAACTCACAGAACAAGAATTCTTTTTTCAATAAAGGATTATACATGATAAAGTGCCTGCCGAAAAGAGAATCAGGAAATGAAAACTTAAAATAACTAAAGTCACAAAGTAAGGTCGACGAACGAAAAAAACTACAAGAGGTGCGTTTCGGCGTTGTAGTATTTCATTTCGTAATACAAACTACGGATACTGGTGAGAGAACAAAACAGAACAACTTCAGTACTAAACGACTACCAGTGAGAACAGAAACAGTCGACACTTGGCTCGACCTGTACTCACTGAACGTTTCAATGTTCTTCCTCTGCCTTCTTTCACAGCAACCCCGGAAGCCCTGACGAATGCTGCAGTACGCTCGACGCTCTCCGATGGTCCAAAGAGCTTCAATCTGAACGTCTTCTTTGCGAAATAAGACAAGACACGAACAGACAAGACAAAAACAGAGAAGACAATAAAGGCAAGACAAGACAAAGCAAGAAAATACAAGACACAGCAGGGCAAGACAAGGCAAAGCAAGACAATATAAGACAAAGACCAGACAAGAAGGAAAAAGAGAGGACAGCAAAAAGGCCATAGTCTGGAAGTGACATTTGGGCCTTTGTCCCCAAGCAGAGCATGGTCAACAGACAACGCTGTTGCCGCAGATAGATCATGGAGATTCAAGGCGTGAACACTACTCGCAACGACCTGTTTCCTTTCTCCGCTCTCAGGGTGTTGGGAAGCCTTCAGATCTTCACGGGCAGTGTGTGCATCATTCTGGGCATCGTCGACCTCGCTGTCATGCTTCTGTCCTACGAGGAGCAGACGTCGCACTACGCTGTTCTCCCCGAGCAGAAGAAAGCCTTTGAAACCATGGTGGACATGACCGTGTCGTCTGCTCCCATCTGGTGTGGAACTTGGGTAAGGAGAGAGAGAGAGAGAGAGAGAGAGAGAGAGAGAGAGAGAGAGAGAGAGAGTTAGAGAGAGAGAGAGATCAAATCAAATCAAATCAAATCAAATTTTACTTTTCGAGGGTTGTGGCATAAGCAATACAACGAGCTTTTTTTCAACCAGCCCTCGCCCAGAGAGGGGACTAATCTAATCACATATTTATACGGATATTAACGTAGAAAAAAAGGTAGGGAATAACAACAACATATGAATATTTACACATTACGTATTATACACAAATATAAAGCGTCGTATATGTAACGTAGTGAAAACAATGCTGAATACAAGGAATAAATGTGTTATTAAAGCTTTGAGTGTTTTTGTGTGGATATAATGAACACTGATGCTTTGGACAAATTAAAATATAACCAAACGAAGTCTTCCATCACTGTGATTTTTCATAATTTAACATTAAATACAGTGAAAGGTGTTTTTTGAAAGTGTTGACGAGAGAGAGAGAGAGAGAGAGAGAGAGAGAGAGAGAGAGAGAGAGAGAGAGAGAGAGAGAGAGAGAGAGAGAGGGTGGGAGGGAGAGAGGGGGAGAGTTGGAGGGAGGGAGAGAGAGAGAGCGAGAGAGAGAGAGAGAGAGAGAGAGAGAGAGAGAGAGAGAGAGAGAGAGAGAGAGAGAGAGAGAGAGAGAGATTTGTTTTGACATTATCATCCTAATCTTAATTATTATGAGGTGACGATTTGCGCCTCCATACGGTTTAAATAATGCTGTGCATAAAAAGGAATATTACTGTTTTATGTTCTTACGTTTTATGTTGTATGTTGTAATGCTGTGATACGTACCACATCCGACATTCTCGTCTTGAGATAATAACATGTTTTATGTCTATGTCTATGAATAGAATCCCGTAGGAGTCGTATGAACTCCTTGAATGAAAGAGTGAGTGCGTGATGGAGGAGTGAGTGAATGCCGGATGGGTTCCAAATGCTTGAATGACGGACTGTGTGAGTTAGTCGGCATTTGCGACCGACATTAATGATTTAAGGCACAGTTCTGATCGTTAAAACCACCATCCTAGATCTGGCCGGGTGACATGGCTAAATCCTCTCTTGGACACATACCAAAAAGCCCTTGAAACGATGGTGGATATGACCGTGCCGTCTAAAACAAGAGACCCGTTCTTTTTAGGTTTAGTGCGTCCCGAGACCCCCGTCATGAAAATCGAGTGCGTGCTTTTGGTTTCTGGTGCATACAGGACGCAGGGACGCATAGTTTGGGGAGCCCTGACTGTCGCTACTGATTTATGATAAGTGACCAAGTGGTAGGATGCACAGTTCGGGGAGCCCTGACTGTCGCTACTGATTTATGATAAGTGACCAAGTGGTAGGATGCACAGTTCGGGGAGCCCTGACTGTCGCTACTGATTTATGATAAGTGACCAAGTGGTAGGATGCATGCTCTTATTACACGTGAAAGCCACGACAGATCTATGGCGGTGAAAATCTTCTTCTTCTACGTTCATGGGCTGAAACTCCCACGTTCACCCATGTGTTTGCACGAGTGGGTTTTTACGTGTATAACAGTTTTTATCCCGCCATTCAGGCAGCCATACGCCCCTTTCGGAAGAAGCATGCTGGGTATTTTCGTGTTTCTATAACATAACTCTGATATGGATTACATGATATTTTCCGTGCGCACATGGTCTTGTGCTTGGGTGTACACACGAAGGGGGATAAGGCACAATCAGGTCTGCACATAAGTTGACCTGGGAGATCGGAAAAATCTCCACCATTAACCCATCAGGCGGCCGCGGCCGAGATTTGAACTCACGACCTTCCGATTAGAAGGCCAATGTCTTATCCACTAGGCCACTGCGCCCGTCGGCGGTGAATATGATCGTGTACGTGGGTAGGACAGTAGCTTTAACGTTCTGTGGTGATTGTGTTGTCCAGTACCTGGTGACCGGGTCTCTGGGAGCATGCGTATCAAGGAGCAGGTCCCACAGCCTTAAATTCCTGGTGAGTACCTTAACATTTCAGTTGGTAGAAATGTCCCTAATATGGTGGATTCACGTTAAGACTTTGCCATCCAAAGACATTCTGGTTGTGTCTGTGTTTTGTTTTGTTTTGTTTTTTAAACATTCCAAAGACAATCTTGTACATTAGAAAGAAACGAGATTCTATCGGGGAAATAAATGCGATCGTAAGAAGAATGAACCATCTTTTGTGTACTCCACTTCTGGTGAAAGATAAGAATACTAACGATATACGTAGTGTATTCATAAAATTGGTACAGTTGGGTGTCACCTTTATAGAACGTTTAATTAAAGACGAAATGGAACATCTACCAGAACCACGGGCTATCGGTCTTTAAAATGGAACATCTAGCAGAACCACGGGCTATCGGTCTTTAAAATGGAAGTCGAAGGTACACGATGTTCAGGCAAATAATAGCCTAATGACGGTTGGTCGTTGTCTTGTCACTGCAAAGACCATCTCGGTTACATTCTAAGAAGAGTCACATATTGTAAAAGAAAACAAAAGTAAAATTTCATTGAAAAAAAAAAAAGACCAATGAAGAAGGATATGCTCACCGCCCAAAAAGTAAAAAAAAAAAAAAAAAAAAAAAAAAAAAAAAGACGAAAGAGGCAAAAAAGATGGATTGAAGCAGCCTTGCATGCTACTGAGGTCAAAAAAAAAAAGAAGAAGAAGAGTCCCATAATGACTTAGTTATGTATGTCTGTTTGGCCACTTTCAAGACCGTTGGGTGAGGTTCTTGTCAATGCTTTCTTTTGTCCTGAATCAAACGTTCAAATAGTTTAACATTTCTTGTTTTGACGGGTTTATTTGTTTCGTTCATGGACTGAAACTCCCACGGCTTTTTACGTGTATGACCGTTTTTACCCCGCCATTTAGGCGGCCATACGCCGCTTTCGGGGGATTGTTTTGACGGGTGATTAATTAGCTTGAAGGTTGCATCTAGGAAAATGTCAGAAAGCAAAACAAGATATGTGTGTTTCAGAAAATCGCCTTCCTCGTCCTGAGTGTGCTGTGTTCGGCTTTCTTCGCCCCCGCATGCACCGTCATCTCCTGTTTCGTTGCTGTCACGGTGAGAACGTGCACAATACAACGGATTACTGTTCAGCCTTGAGTAGTCCTTTGACAGGCATACGCAGACATATAGGCAAACATATGTGACCCTCCACCACGGAATGAGTCGCATGTCACCTTTGCATGATTTTCAATTTTTTTACATTTTCCTAAAGAGTTTTTTTATGCTCTATCCAGTGGTGAAACCCGTTTTAGAAAAGAGCGAAAACTGTTTGAGTTATAAGCCTGTGACTAAGGTGACCCTCACACTGTTACAAGACACTACCCGGACTTATATATTAAGCCTAGCGCAGAACCGCGCGAGGTGACATGCGACTCATTTCGTGGTGAAGGGTCACATATATATACAGATACAAAAAAAGTTGAATTTTTTTTATTCTGAACTCACCGATACAATGACAGCACAAAACAAGATGTTTTTGACAACAAATGATACAATTGATAGTGTTTTTGACAACAAATGATACAATTGATAGTGTTTTTGACAACAAATGATACAATTGATAGTGTTTTTGACAACAAATGATACAATTGATAGTGTTTTTGACAACAAATGATACAATTGATAGTGTTTTTGACAACAAATGATACAATTGATAGTGTTTTTGACAACAAATGATACAATTGATAGTGTTTTTGACAACAAATGATACAATTGATAGTGTTTTTGACAACAAATGATACAATTGATAGTGTTTTTGACAACAAATGATACAATTGATAGTGTTTTTGACAACAAATGATACAATTGATAGTGTTTTTGACAACAAATGATACAATTGATAGTGTTTTTGACAACAAATGATACAATTGATAGTGTTTTTGACAACAAATGATACAATTGATAGTGTTTTTGACAACAAATGATACAATTGATAGTGTTTTTGACAACAAATGATACAATTGATAGTGTTTTTGACAACAAATGATACAATTGATAGTGTTTTTGACAACAAATGATACAATTGATAGTGTTTTTGACAACAAATGATACAATTGATAGTGTTTTTGACAACAAATGATACAATTGATAGTGTTTTTGACAACAAATGATACAATTGATAGTGTTTTTGACAACAAATGATACAATTGATAGTGTTTTTGACAACAAATGATACAATTGATAGTGTTTTTGCTTTGGTTTTAGATTTGTATACACAGATACGATTAAAGGCACATATTCCACTGAGAGGAATAGGCAGACAGACAGGCAAGCAGACAGACAGGCAAACAGACAAACATACACAGAAAAGATTAAAGACACAGAGACCATTGACAGGCATGGGAAGGCACACAGGCAGCAGACAGAGGCAGGCAAACAGACAGACATACACAGATAAGATTAAAGGCACATGATTTGATTTGATTTGATAGCTGTTGCTTTTTAGGTCCAGCGGACCATATAGGCCAAATCAGGACCCCAATTAAAGGCACATGGACCATAGACGGGCATAGGCAGACAGAGAGGCAAGCAGACAGACAGGCAAACCGACAGACACATATATAACATTAAAGGCACAGAGACCCTTCGAGAGGCGTATAGGCAGACAGACAGGCAAACACACACGCACACGCACACACACTCACACACACACACACACACACACACACACACACACACACACACACACACACACACACACACAGATGATATTAAAGGCACAATCTTTCCGATGAAAAAAGTTGGGTTTCGCCATGCCTTCACCTGGACACGTGCCAACAACCAGCAACCTGACTGCCTCTTACGTAGAGTATGAATATTTAAACATTAATTGTGTCAAAATACTCAAGTATGTCGCCATTATCATCGTCATTATTATCATCATTGTCATTAGGCTGGCACACAGGCAAACATACACAGATAAGAATAAAGGCACCGAGACCATTAACAGGCAAGCACACAGGCTGGCAAACACAGATAAGACAGGCATGGGCAACATCATCATAATCATCGTCATCATCATCATCATCATCATCATCGTCGTCGTCATCGTCAACATCATCATCATCATTATCATCATCATCAACCTGAGTGAGGCTATGAACATTTCTTTAGCATATTATTGTTCATTTCATTCCATTTGTTGGTTAACAGCGTCACACCCTGGACTACAGCAACCTGATGTGGTTGGTTTCCACGGCCACCGCCTTCCTGTCGCTGTGTGAAATGGGGGTGGCCATCATCAGTGCCTCCGTCTGCTGCTGCTGCTCCCCGCTCAGTCTGGCCAAGGTAGAAGACACACAGCTTGTCTTGTCATAAGCTCATCGTGATCAGAGAATTTGGTTTATATTCTAATTCTGTTAAATCAAAATTATGCCAAATTTCATTCAGATTCTCTCGTATACTTTCGATACAACCCCGTAACAGTGACAATAATTGTGCGTTTATTCGCAAAAAACTTCTTGATCTGAGGACTATTGCCGGTTACCAGGTTCTTGTGTATGCCTCTGTGCGTAAGTGTTAGTTGGAATACCTCAGAGAATGAGGAACATAGGAGTTTGTGGCGATCATCCTTCAGACTCACGCTTGTTTTACATGACTTATATGCATTTATAGCGCGTACGTCCCTTTGTTTCTCTGATATGCTTCTCGTCTTTTTGTGACAGCCTTCATGACTGGCTTCTTGATAGATTTGTACTCAGAATTCTGTAAATAAGCATATAATTAAAATCAACGGGAATGAAAGCTGCAAGCAAGTTTAGGCTCGTCAAATTATTACTCGAGTGCCCACTTCGTCAACATCACGGGCCAAAGAATCTAGACACAGCCATCGTCGAACGCTGAAGAAGAAGAAGAAATTACTCGAGTCAGATGAGGCCTTGTATTTGTAGTACTTACTTCTGGAAACCCAGGCCGAAAGTGATAAGGAATAGCTTTAAAACGAACTCAGGTTTAAGTGTTCCAAACACGCTGATTCTTCCTCCGATTACACGCGTTACCTGAATGCTCTATAGACCTCAAATAGAATTTCAAAATTAACAACCCGATAATTTATTAGGCAACGTTTTCTGAACGTTACTCATGGACAGTCACGAAAATATTTGAAAGAAAGAGACCAGCCTGTCTTCTACCTTGCATGGATGGTTTGTGATAAGTCTACGTTTGACAGGTACGTTTTCTTTCGTAAAGGTCAGGCTTTTTGTCTGCATCTGTCCGACACAGGTCCACATTCTATTCGCTGACAGCGAAGCCACCAAGCCTCCCATGCCCAGGCTCCCACCGATCCGAAAGCAGAAGGAAGACTTCCTAAGCATCCGGGAGCAGCAGCCTGTTGTGTACAGAGTACCAGTCAGAGAGGCAATGGTGCAGACAGATCCTCCAAAACCTCAACCACGTCCGCTTCCGCCTACGTCACATCCGGTCCAGAGCCCTCGCAGGCAAAGACGATTGGCTGATCCCCGGTATCCCGTCATGCAACGACCGTCACCGGAACCGGAATATAGATACCCTGAACCGCCCCGTACATCCGGGTCGTACAGTTACGACCAGTTGAGAAAGTGGGCCCTGCCGCATGGGAGACTTTACTAGCGACCGGTTTTGGATTGAACTCTTAGACGAGCGTAGTGGCCGAGTGGATAAGACGCCGGCCTCCCACGCGGAAGGTCGCGGGTTCGAATCCCGACCGCGCCTGGTGGGTTAAGGATGGAGATTTTTACCAGGCCAGCTTAACTGCAAACCTGCTAGTGCTTTATCACCCTTTGGGTGTACACGCTCGACCAAGTGCGCACGGAACATACCCTGTAATCCATGTTAGAGTTTAATGGGTTATAGAAACACGACAATACCCATGGCTCAGGTTGCTCCCCCCGAAAGCGGCGTATGGCTGCCTGAATGGCGGGGTAACAACGTTCATACACGTAAACAGATTGTGGGAGTTTCAACCCATAAACGAAGAAGCAGGATTGAACTCTTGAACTCGTGATCACACAGTGACCTTTTCAATCGATTTTATTTTGTCCCCATGCCTGTGTTTCTACGGTCTTAATCGAAGGTGACTGTGTGTGTCTGTGTGGCTCTAACTGTGATACAGCTGAGGTACTGGCTTCTGTGCCCTTTATTTTGGACACGTTTTTGTCTTATATATAGATGTGTGTGTGTGTGTGTGTGTGTGTGTGTGTGTGTGTGTGTGTGTGTTTGTTAATGTATGCGTGTGTGTGTGTGTGTGTGTGTGTGTGTGTGTGGGTGTGTGTGTGTGTGTGTGTGTTTGTGTGCGTGCGTGCGTGCGTGCGTACGTGTATCTATCTGCCTGTTCGTTTCTTTGCATGTATCTCTGTCGGTATGCGATTATGCTATTCACAGCTGGTATTTTTCTCATCACATGCCTCTTAACATCAAAGCCAAATTTTCCTTTTAACGATTACAAATTCATGCAAGCCTTCAGCCCATTTTTATTTTATTTTTTTTATTGGAAAAGAACTGAACCGTTATCACAGATTGGATTTAAAATACACTGAAAATGACATTTCATAATACTTTGCAGATAACAAATTATCTCAAGAGAAAGAAAAGGAAATGTGCAATGCTAAAACGAATTACAATAATATGCTAAATGCTTATCTCCCTGCTGCTTGATTTGGTACATGCTAGCAACAGTATAAAAACGAATCCAAGTTAACAATACAAGGAGAGAAGCTATGAAAGCACAGTAGTCTCAACCCATCTGCGAATAAAAGAGACAGTACGGCAAAAAAAACTGTTTTTTTCTTGTTTCTTAATTTCTAACAATTTCATAGCTATTTTACGGTTAATTGGTGATGCAAGGATATAAACTGTTCGAGACATAGCATTGAAACAAGCAAAACCTTTATTCTTTCTACTGAGAGATGTTGACTAAACGTCCATCGGTCTGATCAATTAGATCTGCTTGCTAAAAAAACAAACAAAAAAAAACATGATTGAAACTTGTTTGTTTTTACCTCAGTCACATTATTGTTTAGCGATATTACTTTCAACGGAATCAGATTGCTCGTAGAACTTGTTGTGTCACTCTTAAAATCCTATTCATGAGATAATGAACTCAAGCTGCTATTAAGTCTCTTTGCAAGTTTTCCATCAGAATTAAGTAAGTTAGGTGAGAAATTTACATTTGTTCAGTCTACAGCCCTTTCCTCTCACCTCTTATAAACGAAACGTCAACCGAAATAGAGAAAAGGGACATGATAGATATACAGATACAAAAAAATTCTTTTGTGACATTATCATGAACAACATTTAACATTCAAGCCTTTTTCGCCGAGACCAGCTGTGCTGCATCAGGTCACTAAAAATTGTAGTAACTGTGTATCAACACGCTAGAATGCAGGCGTTTGATGGACGTTACAAGAAGCGACTGAAGAACAGTCTGAGCGGATATATCCGTACCTGGTCAGATAGAGCCATATGAGTGGGTACGGATATATCCGTACCTGGGAGACAATGAGTTAAATGGTAAATCTGAGGGAAAAAAAGGACGTAAGCGCAACAAGAGTAAGTGAGTGGTATGCGGAAGAACTCTCCTGGCACATGGGAGAATTATAAACAAGCGACTTTTAAACAAAAGTGGACACATCAGTATAACCGGGTGAGATTTTTCTGTTTCAATATTTCGGCAGATAAACTGCGTTCGTCAGGATGGTATGAAAGTACACAATGTGTCAAGCGACTTTTATCAACATTCCACAGAAGTCCCATTTACTCTTGTTGCAAATGTATTATGCATTTAGAGCTATACGTTCCTTTGTTTCCCAGATCGGAAAATAGCGCTCTGCCTCATTTCATTAAGATTCGAACATTTCAATGGTGAAGTCTTCTCGTTTAAGCAATCATGTCAACTATCGCAAATCTGTCGATCAGCAACTATACAATGAGTAACGTAATGCTTCCACTTGTCCTCAAACAAAAGTCAACAGCATAGATGCTCCTTGTGTTGACTTGAATTGTATGGTTGAATTGCCTGCCAAACGGTTGTGTGACGTGTCTAGTGTGTTGGCGAAGTGTCTTGTGCTTGTCACTTCTCGCTTTCAGCCCTCACCGCTGGCTAGCACCGTCTGTCCTTTTTAGGACAATGCGAAAAGAGAGCAGAATGCGTCAGTCTCTCCTGCCAGTACAATAACCTCTCCACAACAAGCCCTATGTAGTGCCTCCATCGCGGCGACAGGCGTAAACTGGGTACCGCAAGGCCCCAGGCTAGACTACAAGGACTCGGAGGAGGTTGGCCCCTAGACGTGCGGCATGCGGGCCCACCGGTGTGTGGAAACGCCCAGGTGCCCACGAACCAACCTCCAGCTATGGGTCAAATAGCCGGGCAGGATAGGCTCGTCAACCCTGGCAGGCAGCTATCCTAAGAGAAGACCACTCTGAATTCAAAACGAGGGTAGAGGAGGCTCATCATCCATGGAAGGAAACTCGTCTAGGAGAAGGAAAACTCCGAAATGAAACCCACGCAGTCCCTCGAAGACGGAACGGCACTGGCCTTTTTTAGGCGGGGAGCAGACCGGGTGCCTACGCTATCCTCGACAAAAATGGTTGTTGTATGGTTGAATTCATTTCACTGATACATTTACAAAACGGATGCATCAAAAACTTACTCAAAATGCGCAAAAAGCAGCAACGCTGTTTATTTATGGTATGTGTCCAAGTTTAACCTTCGCCGGTGGTCGTGGGTCCGTGTGGACCCAGAAGGGTGTGTAATTGCAAATATCTCTTAAACTAGTTGGAATTTTTTATTGAGCTTTTAAGAATGCCTCAGGCACCTAAAACCTCAGCGAGAAGTAATAAAAAACGCTGGCGCTGGAGCCGAGTACTCTTCAGACTGGCTCGCTCCCCCAGTATAAAAGTTTTTGTCTTGTGCACGTGGATTTAAAAAAAAAAATATATATTTATTTTACACAATTAAAAAAACTATTAGAGTAGAATTAAACATTAAAACGTTCATAATAAACAATAGTAAACAAGAATTAAAAAAAAAAAATAGAACGCCCATGCCGGGAATCGAACCCGGATCATTTTGGCTATAGACTCTCTCGTGCTCTCTGTCTCTCTTTCACCGAGACCAAACCCTGCATTGTAATTTCTTTGCCGAGACCATTTCCTCACCCGTTGTCTGGCTTGCAAATCATGCTTTTCTCGTCACTGCGTGACGTGTTCGCCGCTCAAGTCTCCCCTTTAGTTCAGGCTGTTCGCAAAGCGACCAGCCTCCCACCGCAAAAACTCCCACCGTTAAGAGTGGCTTTTGTGATTTATTTCGCATTTAGGTCCCAGGTAACATTATGAAGTTTTAATACGATCAATCGGACCTATTATCAAGTTAGTGTATCAACGTTTGAACGAACTGCGCCCAGTAGTTTCCCAGCAATAAGCTGTTAAGTCGAGACAGACAGACAGACAGACAGATACACAGACACACAATTAAAGTCTGCTGGACCCTCCTACTGCGTACTCGGGGATAAAAAAAGGTCATATTTAGACTACAAACATCGTGGGGCCGTGCGGACCCATGTTTCTCAAAGAAGTAAAGGAGAAGCATCGGTCCGCACGGCCCCACGATGGCTTCCGTGTGTACTCGATAACCCGGACGGGCGAAGGTTAAGGATGATGTTATACAATGCAAACATCCAGACTGGTAAATCTTGGGATGCACATGGCCTTTTATACGAAAGGACTTTACCTTCACAATTATACAACGCAACAAATGAAAGGAGTTGAATTGCTGATACAAAAAGGTCTCCGCTATGGTGACAATGTACCTCAGAGCTTTCTTCGAGTATGAACTATTAAAAACAAAACTAAACAAATCAAAAAGGAAGCAGTGGCGAACAAGGACACACGAATAAAACGATTTACATTAAATCTTCTTTAAATAAAACAGATTTGAAACGAAACTAACGAAAGCAATAAAGAAGAAGTGACAGA
Source organism: Littorina saxatilis (assembly GCF_037325665.1). Taxonomy (NCBI): domain Eukaryota; kingdom Metazoa; phylum Mollusca; class Gastropoda; order Littorinimorpha; family Littorinidae; genus Littorina; species Littorina saxatilis. The sequence goes on from NC_090252.1 coordinate 66,623,148, forward strand.
CAGACAAAAACAGCTGAACCACGATTTACATCAGAATCCTCTTCAGTGTACAAGCTAATCGAAACGAAATTGACAAAAGCAAAAAGAAGATTTTTTAAGCAAAAAAAACAACAATGACAGCAACATGATTTATATTGGCATCGCCTTCAAGAGGAAGCTAATTAAAGCGAAATGTAAGATATCAACACAAAAGAACTGGCAAAAAAACAACAAACCGGAACAACTAAAAAACGTTGACAAGCCATCAAAAAATGTGCAACTGAATCACAAAAGCTTTAGCTTGAGTCAAATGTTAATAGGTATGAGTGACATAACTGTCGGTAGTAAAGCTGGATATCACAGAAGCACAAAATATAAACAGCTGAAAGCTATTTGACAAGTTATATAACTCAACATTCTGATTGTCTTGACGTAAAGTACGGGAGTAAACTCTCCTTTCCATGCAAACAAAACGATGTTCGTACACCAGAATACGAAAGTAGCAAATGATCGATACTCTGAAATTGTATGCGGAAACAACAGTCATACTTTTTCCTGTTGGTGGTTTCTAAATTAAATGCGAGTATTACACGATAAACTTACAAATATTTAATCATGCGTGACATGCTTAAAACGTCCGAAAACGAGATCAAAAGTTCAAAAAAATGAATGACTTCGAGAGAAGAACATGGAATTTGGTACAAACTTTAAATAATCAGTTGTTTTCTAACAGAAAGACACAAACAAACAAACAAACAAACAAACAAAAAACAAGAAAGCAAACAAAAGATCTTACTGCCAACCTACAAATAATTATGGTGAGGAGAAAGTAAATATAAAATATGAATATGAATTTAAACATAATCATAATAATAAAAACTCTCTGAAATCAAGGAGAGCGAACGCTCGGCCAATTCTCTTTCGCCATATTTGGGAATGTTCCTGACACTGGTGAATCTTGAAACTCACCTGACTCAGGTAAGTCACAAAAAGGAAATAATTGCTAAGTTCTTCTCCAACACAAGACAAAGCCAACAAGAAGAGACGATGTTTGGATCTAACTCTTTTGACTTTGTATGGGTTGAAAGAGTGCTTTCCAGGGGCGGATCGCATCCTTTTTATAGGGGGGGGGGGGGTTCAATTTGTTTTTGTAGGGACAATTCGACGACGCGAAGCGATTAGTTGAGGGCGTGAAGCGTTCGATCTTCCTAGGGGAGTCCGGGGGCATGCCCCCCCCCCCCCGAACATTTTTGATACAAACAAGGAAAATGGAGCAAACTGCTGCAATCTGAGCCAAGACACTTCCCCTGATACACCTTCCAAAAATGAAATTTAAGAAGACACATTTAGATCAAAACAACCCCCCCCCCACCCCCCCCCCCTCCTTTCCCCGTCGCGATATAACCTTGAACGGTTGAAAACGACGTTAAACACCAAATAAAGAAAGAAAGATCAAAACAAGGATAATTGACCGATCCGGTGTAACCTGAGCCAACAAATTCCCCAACTAGCCTACTTTCTGAAATCGTCACTTTGAAAATCAAGGAAAATTGAGCAATCTGGTGCAATCTGAGCCATAAGTTTTTGTTTATTTTCAAAAGAAAAACTACTTTTTTTTCTTCTCTTTTTTAAATTGCTTTTTTTGGCTACGGGGTGGGGGGGGGGGGCGGAAACCCCGGACACTCCCCCCCCCCCCCTCCTGGATCCGCCCCTGCTTTCAGTGAATCAAACTTTCCCACGTGACAATATAAGCTAGTCACTAGCGAGGGGTGTGTCTGAAACACGAGGATAAGGAGCACGTCACTGAAATGACGTCACTAACAGCAAGAGTATTCACTCTATTACACCCCATACAAACCCAACAGAGATATTTCCGAACATTGTCTTTTATCACAGTATCGTTTTTCTTATAAAACTGCATGATTAATTTTTGTTTTATCTGGTTAAGCTTTCACGATGAGCTTGATCGAGCGAATATTATTGAAGGCACCGTCTGTCCTGCTCATACAATCCTGTTCACCGTCACAACACTATTTAGGCGTTTTCATGTGACAAAATCATCCTTTCACTTAAACAAATGATATACAATTTTGAAAAAGTAATAGTCTGGATGTTTCCAATGCAGAATGGGTTGTTCTGTTGTTGCTGTTGGTGTTGTTGTTATAGATTGCAGATTGAGATAGATGTCACTTACTCAATAACTTCATTAAGAACTCCTCAATTTGCACACGTAGAACAAAACTGTGGAATTTGTGGTGTGTGCTTAAGTTGAATGATGTTCTAATCCCGTGTAAAAAGCCTGAACAGAGCATACTCTCGTATACAAGAAGAATCAATCAATCAATCAATCAATGAGTCTTATATTGCGCATATTCCGTGGGTACAGTTCTAGGCGCTCTGCAGTGATGCCGTGTGAGATGAAATTTTATACGGCCAGTAGATTGCAGCCATTTCGGCGCATATTTACCTTTCACGGCCTATTATTCCAAGTCACACGGGTATAGGTAGACAATTATTAACTGTGCCTAAGCAATTTTGCCAGGAAAGGCCCTTTTGTCAATCGTGGGATCTTTAACGTGCACACCCAATGTAGTGTACACGGGGGGAGGTTCGGACACCGAAATGTGCCTCCAACAGTAAAATAACATTACGCATTATCAGACGCATATTCATGGTCGTCCTCCCCTGAACTGCAGTGTCTTTCTTCTCTCGCCTCTCGTTCCGTCTCCTTCTTGTGTCCTTGTTCCTTCTTCTTCTCTTTCTTCTCCTGTCTGTCTTTGTGCTTCGTCTCCAGCCCGTCAGTAGACCGTCCCAGTTTCGCTATGATGCGCTCCCGTTGTTTGGTTAGAGTTTTCTCCCTTTGCAGGATGTGACGTGCTCGCTCCTCTCTCTGGTTCCGGTCAATGTCTTCTTCATGCTGCATGATAAATCAAACATAGGATTAATTGGAAACATAATAATGATACAATTGACAGGGATTAATAAATCAAAAAATGACAAATAAAAGAAAGAACAAGTCGCGTAAGGCGAAATTACTACATTTAGTCAAGCTGTGGAACTCACAGAATGAAACTGAACGTAGTCCGCCGCAAGTGCAAAAGGCAGTGAAAGTGACGAGCCTGTTTGGCGCGGTAGCGATTGCGCTGTGCTTCATAGCACGCTTTACTGTACCTCTCTTCGTTTTAACTTTCTGAGCGTGTTTTTAATCCAAACATATCATATCTATTATGTTTTTGGAATCAGGAACCGACAAGGAATAAAATGAAATAGTTTTTAAAACGATTTCGGAAATTTAATTTTGATCATAGTTTTTATATTTTTAATTTTCAGAGCTTGTTTTTAATCCAAATATAACATATGTATATGTTTTTGGAATCAGAAAATGACGAAGAATAAGATGAAATTGCTTTTGGATCGTTTAATAAAAAAATGATTTTAATTACAAGTTTCCGATTTTTAATGACCAAACTCACTCATTAGTTTTTAAGCCACCAAGCTGAAATGCAATACCAAACCCCGGCCTGCGTCGAAGATTGCTTTGCCAAAATGTCAATCAATTTAATGGAAAAATGAGGGTGTGACAGTGCCGCCTCAACTTTTACAAAAAGCCGGATATGACGTCATCAAAGGTAGTTATCGAAAAAAAGAAAAAAACGTCCGGGGATATCATACCCAGGAACTCTCATGTCAAATTTCATAAAGATCGGCCCAGTAGTTTAGTCTGAATCGCTCTACACACACACACAGACAGACAGACAGACAGACGTAACACACACACACACACACACACACACACACACACACACACACACACACACACACACATACACCACGACCCTCGTCTCGATTCCCCCCTCTATGTTAAAACATTTAGTCAAAACTTGACTAAATGTAAACAAGTCGCGTAAGGCGAAAATACAATATTTAGTCAAGTAGCTGTCGAACTCACAGAACACGTGGAATTGACAAGAAGAGCGGGGTATTCGTTGCGCTGAGAAGGATAGCACGCTTTTCTGTACCTCTCTTTGTTTTAACTTTCTGAGCGTGTTTTTAATCCAAACATATCATATCTATATATTTTTGGAATCAGGAACCGACAAGGAATAAGATGAAAGTGTTTTTAAATTGATTTCGAAAAAAAAAATTTGATAATAATTTTTATATATTTAATTTTCAGAGCTTGTTTTTAATCCGAATATAACATATTTATATGTTTTTGGAATCAGCAAATGATGGAGAATAAGATAAACGTAAATTTGGATCGTTTTATAAATTTTTATTTTTTTTTTACAATTTTCCGATTTTTAATGACCAAAGTCATTAATTAATTTTTAAGCCACCAAGCTGAAATGCAATACCGAACCCCGGGCTTCGTTGAAGAGTACTTGACCAAAATTTCAACCAATTTGGTTGAAAAATGAGGGCGTGACAGTGGTCAGTGCCGCCTCAACTTTCACGAAAAGCCGGATATGACGTCATCAAAGACATTTATCAAAAAAATGAAAAAAAACGTTCGGGGATTTCATACCCAGGAACTCTCATGTCAAATTTCATAAAGATCGGTCCAGTAGTTTAGTCTGAATCGCTCTACACACACACACACACACACACGCACACACACACACACACACATACACCACGACCCTCGTCTCGATTCCCCCCTCTATGTTAAAACATTTAGTCAAAACTTGACTAAATGTAAAAAAGGAAGATTTATACTGTCATGAGCCCTCTCTTCATTATTTCACACACACCATTCATTCCCCCCTACCCCCCCTTCACAGCCAGTATCAGGTACGTATTTTGGTATCATCGACAAATCTATACCGTAACATGGGAAACTAACCCTGTATATTGACCTTCGAATCGCATCAAGATGGTTGCCTCACCTCGAAACTATTTTCCCTCGTTTGGTCTAATTATGACAACCCTTGTATGTTATGGTTTTTAAAGGTTTTTTTAAACGTAATCCTTTTAGCACTCAAATAATAATCTTTTGTTCACGTATCACCTGCAAGAGTCTCTGCTGCCTCTGTTTCCTGCTCTGCCAAGACTCCTTCACTTGCCGTTTGTGATCCTTCTCTCTCTGTCGCTCTTTCTCACTTATGCGCTTCAGAAGTGTCTGTTCGCGCATGCGCAGACGCTGCACCAAGCTGACATCACGTCCGTAAAGCGCCAAGCGTTGTACGCTGTCGTTGTCCGTCTGAGAAGGCGCCTGTAGGATATTTTGGAAAAGATTTGATAATTTTGAAAAATGTGTCGACGTTTTGGAATCTAAATTACATAGCTAGCACATTATTTAATGTGGATAGAACATGTTGAGCTTGGCTAACTCCAAGGTTTGTATGTATATGAATAAAGCATTTTGTTTTGAAGCTATTGTTTGTTTATTTGTTTTAGTTGGGTACAAACGTTTTCTTTTCTATATCTAACTCCAAATTTCTTTCAGTCTTGCTGTCAGAGGGTGCGCACGCGTGCACGCCCCCCCCTCCCCCCGTAAACAAAAACCCACCAACAACAAACAAACAAACACAGGAACAAACACACGAGCACTCTCACAAACACACACACACACCACACACGCACGCACACACACACATACACACACACGCACGCACGCACGCACACACACACATACACACGCACGCACGCACACACACACACACACACACACACACACACACACACACACACACACACACACACACAAACACACACACACACATGGTGCCTATCCTACTGCTGTCAATGGAGTGCTTGGTGCGGGGTAGTTCAGACTTTCTCTCTCCCTCTCTCTAATACCACACTTAGTATTACGTCAAAAATATGCTGTGCATTGTATATTCTGAACATATTTTTGTTGTACTATTTCTACATGTTCGATTGCTACCAGCTTGTATTTGTAATTACCTGTATAGTATTCATTTGATTTTATGAATAACCACATAATTATGTATGCTCTTCTTGCCTCATCACCATCATCATCATCATCATCATCATCATCTTTATTATCACGTGCTGGAGTTTTCCGACCTCCTTTTGTTCGTTAACCTTTTAACTTTTTAATTTTTAATTTTTTAATTATATAATTGTGTGTCTATGCGTCCCAAGGACAGATTGTAAGAAAAGGCGTAGCCTTAAATCTTAATCCTTGTTAAATAAAGTTCAATTCAATTCAATTCAATTCTCTCTCTCTCTCTCTCTCTCTCTCTCTCTCTCTCTCTCTCTCTCTCTCTCTCTCTCTCTCTGTCTGTCTGTCTCTCTCGCTCTCTCTGTCTCTCTGTCTCTCTCTCCCTCTCTCTCTCTCTCTCTCTCTCTCTCTCTCTCTCTCTCTGTATCCTCACCCTACTGCTCTCCATGGAGTGCTTGGTGCGGGGTAGTTCAGACTCTCTCTCTCTCTCTCTCTCTCTCTCTCTCTCTCTCTCTCTCTCTCTCTCTCTCTCTCTCTCTCTCTCTGTATCCTCACCCTACTGCTCTCCATGGAGTGCTTGGTGCGGGGTAGTTCAGACTTGGTGGGCCTCACAGGTACCGGAAGCCAGCTGTCCCTGTCCTCGTCATGCTCCCTGCTCTTCTGTAGGGACAGCTCCGTCACGCTCCGGTAACGCAGGTATGATCTGCAACGTCAATCGTCAATCGTCAACATCAATCATCATCGTCGTCGTCATCATCATCATCATCATCATCATCATCATCATCATCATCATCATCATCATCATCATCGTGAAAAAATGCCCTGCTCTTGCATTCCACCCCGTCCGCGTCCAAAACAAACCGAAACCCATCAGCTGTTTGGCTTCTCGAATGTGTCCTTGGTGATGAGGTCATAGTGATCTGCGTCTCCCTCTCCCTCTGCCTCTCCCTCTGCCTCTCCCTCTCCGTAAATTCCAGGCAATCTCATCCCCCTCCTTTGAGCCCCTACACACACACACACACAAACACACACACACACACACACACACACACATACACATAAACACACACAAACACATACACACAGACACACGCACACACATACACACACACACACAAACACACACACACACACACAAACAAACACACACACACACACACACACGCGCGCGCACACACACACACACACGCACGCACACACACACACACACACACACACACACACACACACACACACACACACACACACACACACACACACACACACACACCTGTAGGTGTTGAACTCCTTGACGTCACACTTGACCTTGCCGTCCCTAGTGATGAGGTCGTTGTGGACGAGGAGTCGCTTGGTGCGCGGCTTGTAGAGGTAGTTCTTGAGGAAGGGGTCGTGTAGCGAGTCGTACTCCCCAGGTCGTGCGTACAGCGAGTGGCTCAGGTCAAAGTTGTAGTGCTGCTTGTGGATGTACTTGGGTTGACCCATCTGCAACGGGTTTTATGTGCAGACCCAGAGACGATAGCCATGTCCCACCCCCGTGTCACAACAGTCGCACGTAAAAGACCTTGGTCATTCTGCCATAAGTGCAGATGTTTGATACCACCTAAACACTTATACGCTTGTGTATCTCATCAAAAGCCGCGAGGGCGTAAAACTGGAATTATCATATAACCCATATCTAGTCCTTTAGAAGCGAAATATTTCGCCTGTAGGACATGAAGCATTCTCTCTATTTTCTGCAAAACGGTTCAAAACGCTCTCAATCTGACCAAGAAGAGAATGGCATGGGTTGTTTTGATGGCGAATAGACAGTACTACAATGTGTTTTGCCAAGCGGGTGTAAATGATTGTCAACTAACCCCAACATTTCTAAGTCGACGTCAACTTCAACTAAAAGGGCGACACTGCTGCTGCTGCTGCCGCTGCTGCTGCTGATGCTGATGATGATGATTGATGATGATTGATGATTGATGATGATGCTGATGATGATGATGATGATGATGATGATGATGATGATGATGATGATGATTGATGATGGCTGATGATGATGACGATTGATGATTGATGATTAATGATGATGATGATGATGATGACGATGATGATGATGATGATGATGATTGATTGATGATGACTGATGATTGGTGATGATTGATAATGATGATGATGATGATGATGATGATGATGATGATGATGATGATGATGATGATGATTGATGATTGATGATGATTGATGATGATTGATGATTGATGATTGATGATGATTGATGATGATGATTGATGATTGATGATGGCCGATGATGATGACGAGTGATGATGATGATTGATGATGATTGATGATGATTGATGATGATGATGATTGATGATGATGATGATGATGATGATGATGATGATGATGATTGATGATGATTGATGATGATGATTGATGATGATTGATGATTGATGATGGCCGATGATGATGACGAGTGATGATGATGATTGATGATGATTGATGATGATGATAATGATGATGATGATGATGATGATGATGATGATGATGATGATGATGATGATGATGATGATGCTTGATTGATGATGATTGATTGATGATGAGAGATTGATGATGATTGATGATGATGATGATGATGATGGCGATGCTGATGATTGATGATGGTGATGATTGATGATTGATGATTGATGATGATGATGATGATGATGATGATGATGATGATGATGATGATGATGATGATGATGATGATTGATGATGATGATGATGATGATGATGATGATGATTGATGATTGATGATTGATGATGATTGTTGTTGATTGATGACGATGATGATGATGTTGATTGATGATAAATGATAAATGATAAATGATTGATGATAATGATGATGATGATGATGATGATGATGATGATGATGATGATGATGATGATGATGATGATGATGATGATGATGATGATGATGATGATGATTATTTATGATGATGACGACGACGACTATGAGGAGGAGGAGGCGGAGTAGGAGAAAAAGGTGTAGAGGAGTAGAAGGATTCCACGCCAACCACCACCACAGCAACCACCACCACCACCACAACCATTCCATGGACATTAACGCTTACGATCGCACAAAATCAGATGAAAATAACCCACACATTATTAAGAAACTTACATTGGTGGTGTAGAGAGTGTACGACCCTTTGGGCGAGGGCACGACGGGCAGCTTGCTGTCCAGGGGCAGTGTGGCCCAGATGGGCAGGGGGTCGCCTGCAGGCACCAGCTGGGTGTCGAACACACGCTGTCGTCTTGGCAACGACAGACTTTCCACTGAAGAGTAGTGCATATCCTGCACAAGATATAGCAGTTAAGGGATATCGTTTTGGGAGAAGTTTTCTTGTGAATTAGAAAGGCAAACTTCCCCCTTGTGAAAACGGCTTTGCTCGCCATCTCAAAACAAAAATATGTCTATGGACAGAATAGGGACTATTTCTAACGCGTAAGTGCTTGTCGACGGCAACCGCAAATCTATTTGCATTGATATAATTAATTAGCATTGTTACAACAACAAAATCCAGTTTATTATTGCAGATGTGTCTGAGCCTCAGCACAGCGAATGTCCCTATATATTGTACTTGTGAAGGGTAAAGGCACACCCATGTTCGTGTAAACGGTTCGGCTCGCTGTCTCAGACCTGGCCAGGCTTTTACATGGGATGAGACCGTCCCTCCACTTGGTCACAGTCTAACAATCAACACTCTGGCTGCTTGCTGTGCTGAGTTGGACGTTTTACATGGGATGAGACCGTCCCTCCACTTGGTCACAGTCTAACAATCAACACTCTGGCTGCTTGCTGTGCTGAGTTGGACGTTTTACATGGGATGAGACCGTCCCTCCACTTGGTCACAGTCTAACAATCAACACTCTGACTGCTTGCTGTGCTGAGTTGGACGTTTTACATGGGATGAGACCGTCCCTCCGCTTGGTCACAGTCTAACAATCAACACTCTGGCTGCTTGCTGTGCTGAGTTGGACGTTTTACATGGGATGAGACCGTCCCTCCACTTGGTCACAGTCTAACAATCAACACTCTGGCTGCTTGCTGTGCTGAGGTGGACGTTTTACATGGGATGAGACCGTCCCTCCACTTGGTCACAGTCTAACAATCAACACTCTGGCTGCTTGCTGTGCTGAGTTGGACGTTTTACATGGGATGAGACCGTCCCTCCGCTTGGTCACAGTCTAACAATCAACACTCTGGCTGCTTGCTGTGCTGAGTTGGACGTTTTACATGGGATGAGACCGTCCCTCCGCTTGGTCACAGTCTAACAATCAACACTCTGGCTGCTTGCTGTGCTGAGGTGGACGTTTTACATGGGATGAGACCGTTCCTCCGCTTGGTCACAGTCTAACAATCAACACTCTGGCTGCTTGCTGTGCTGAGTTGGACGTTTTACATGGGATGAGACCGTCCCTCCACTTGGTCACAGTCTAACAATCAACACTCTGGCTGCTTGCTGTGCTGAGTTGGACGTTTTACATGGGATGAGACCGTCCCTCCACTTGGTCACAGTCTAACAATCAACACTCTGGCTGCTGTGCTGAGTTGGATGTTTTACATGGGATGAGACCGTCCCTCCACTTGGTCACAGTCTAACAATCAACACTCTGGCTGCTTGCTGTGCTGAGTTGGACGTTTTACACGGGATGAGACCGTCCCTCCACTTGGTCACAGTCTAACAATCAACACTCTGACTGCTGTGCTGAGTTGGACGTTTTACATGGGATGAGACCGTCCCTCCGCTTGGTCACAGTCTAACAATCAACACTCTGGCTGCTTGCTGTGCTGAGTTGGACGTTTTACATGGGATGAGACCGTCCCTCCGCTTGGTCACAGTCTAACAATCAACACTCTGGCTGCTTGCTGTGCTGAGTTGGACGTTTTACATGGGATGAGACCGTCCCTCCGCTTGGTCACAGTCTAACAATCAACACTCTGGCTGCTTGCTGTGCTGAGTTGGACGTTTTACATGGGATGAGACCGTCCCTCCGCTTGGTCACAGTCTAACAATCAACACTCTGGCTGCTGTGCTGAGTTGGATGTTTTACATGGGATGAGACCGTCCCTCCACTTGGTCACAGTCTAACAATCAACACTCTGGCTGCTTGCTGTGCTGAGTTGGACGTTTTACATGGGATGAGACCGTCCCTCCGCTTGGTCACAGTCTAACAATCAACACTCTGGCTGCTTGCTGTGCTGAGTTGGACGTTTTACACGGGATGAGACCGTCCCTCCACTTGGTCACAGTCTAACAATCAACACTCTGACTGCTGTGCTGAGTTGGATGTTTTACATGGGATGAGACCGTCCCTCCGCTTGGTCACAGTCTAACAATCAACACTCTGGCTGCTTGCTGTGCTGAGTTGGACGTTTTACATGGGATGAGACCGTCCCTCCACTTGGTCACAGTCTAACAATCAACACTCTGGCTGCTTGCTGTGCTGAGTTGGACGTTTTACATGGGATGAGACCGTCCCTCCGCTTGGTCACAGTCTAACAATCAACACTCTGGCTGCTTGCTGTGCTGAGTTGGACGTTTTACACGGGATGAGACCGTCCCTCCGCTTGGTCACAGTCTAACAATCAACACTCTGGCTGCTGTGCTGAGTTGGACGTTTTACATGGGATGAGACCGTCCCTCCGCTTGGTCACAGTCTAACAATCACCACTCTGGCTGCTTGCTGTACTGAGTTGGACGTTTTACATGGGATGAGACCGTCCCTCCGCTTGGTCACAGTCTAACAATCAACACTCTGGCTGCTTGCTGTGCTGAGTTGGACGTTTTACATGGGATGAGACCGTCCCTCCGCTTGGTCACAGTCTAACAATCAACACTCTGGCTGCTTGCTGTGCTGAGTTGGACGTTTTACATGGGATGAGACCGTCCCTCCGCTTGGTCACAGTCTAACAATCAACACTCTGGCTGCTTGCTGTGCTGAGTTGGACGTTTTACATGGGATGAGACCGTCCCTCCACTTGGTCACAGTCTAACAATCAACACTCTGGCTGCTTGCTGTGCTGAGTTGGACGTTTTACATGGGATGAGACCGTCCCTCCGCTTGGTCACAGTCTAACAATCAACACTCTGACTGCTTGCTGTGCTGAGTTGGACGTTTTACATGGGATGAGACCGTCCCTCCGCTTGGTCACAGTCTAACAATCAACACTCTGGCTGCTTGCTGTGCTGAGTTGGACGTTTTACATGGGATGAGACCGTCCATCCACTTGGTCACAGTCTAACAATCAACACTCTGGCTGCTTGCTGTGCTGAGTTGGACGTTTTACATGGGATGAGACCGTCCCTCCACTTGGTCACAGTCTAACAATCAACACTCTGGCTGCTTGCTGTGCTGAGTTGGACGTTTTACATGGGATGAGACCGTCCCTCCGCTTGGTCACAGTCTAACAATCAACACTCTGGCTGCTTGCTGTGCTGAGTTGGACGTTTTACATGGGATGAGACCGTCCCTCCGCTTGGTCACAGTCTAACAATCAACACTCTGGCTGCTTGCTGTGCTGAGTTGGACGTTTTACATGGGATGAGACCGTCCCTCCACTTGGTCACAGTCTAACAATCAACACTCTGGCTGCTTGCTGTGCTGAGTTGGACGTTTTACATGGGATGAGACCGTCCCTCCGCTTGGTCCCAGTCTAACAATCAACACTCTGGCTGCTTGCTGTGCTGAGTTGGACGTTTTACATGGGATGAGACCGTCCCTCCACTTGGTCACAGTCTAACAATCAACACTCTGGCTGCTTGCTGTGCTGAGTTGGACGTTTTACATGGGATGAGACCGTCCCTCCGCTTGGTCACAGTCTAACAATCAACACTCTGGCTGCTTGCTGTGCTGAGTTGGACGTTTTACATGGGATGAGACCGTCCCTCCACTTGGTCACAGTCTAACAATCAACACTCTGGCTGCTTGCTGTGCTGAGTTGGACGTTTTACATGGGATGAGACCGTCCCTCCACTTGGTCACAGTCTAACAATCAACACTCTGGCTGCTTGCTGTGCTGAGTTGGACGTTTTACATGGGATGAGACCGTCCCTCCACTTGGTCACAGTCTAACAATCAACACTCTGGCTGCTTGCTGTGCTGAGTTGGACGTTTTACATGGGATGAGACCGTCCCTCCACTTGGTCACAGTCTAACAATCAACACTCTGGCTGCTTGCTGTGCTGAGTTGGACGTTTTACATGGGATGAGACCGTCCCTCCGCTTGGTCACAGTCTAACAATCAACACTCTGGCTGCTTGCTGTGCTGAGTTGGACGTTTTACATGGGATGAGACCGTCCCTCCGCTTGGTCACAGTCTAACAATCAACACTCTGGCTGCTTGCTGTGCTGAGTTGGACGTTTTACATGGGATGAGACCGTCCCTCCACTTGGTCACAGTCTAACAATCAACACTCTGGCTGCTTGCTGTGCTGAGTTGGACGTTTTACATGGGATGAGACCGTCCCTCCACTTGGTCACAGTCTAACAATCAACACTCTGGCTGCTTGCTGTGCTGAGTTGGACGTTTTACATGGGATGAGACCGTCCCTCCACTTGGTCACAGTCTAACAATCAACACTCTGGCTGCTTGCTGTGCTGAGTTGGACGTTTTACATGGGATGAGACCGTCCCTCCGCTTGGTCACAGTCTAACAATCAACACTCTGGCTGCTTGCTGTGCTGAGTTGGACGTTTTACATGGGATGAGACCGTCCCTCCACTTGGTCACAGTCTAACAATCAACACTCTGGCTGCTTGCTGTGCTGAGTTGGACGTTTTACATGGGATGAGACCGTCCCTCCACTTGGTCACAGTCTAACAATCAACACTCTGGCTGCTTGCTGTGCTGAGTTGGACGTTTTACATGGGATGAGACCGTCCCTCCGCTTGGTCACAGTCTAACAATCAACACTCTGGCTGCTTGCTGTGCTGAGTTGGACGTTTTACATGGGATGAGACCGTCCCTCCACTTGGTCACAGTCTAACAATCAACACTCTGGCTGCTTGCTGTGCTGAGTTGGACGTTTTACATGGGATGAGACCGTCCCTCCACTTGGTCACAGTCTAACAATCAACACTCTGGCTGCTTGCTGTGCTGAGTTGGACGTTTTACATGGGATGAGACCGTCCCTCCACTTGGTCACAGTCTAACAATCAACACTCTGGCTGCTTGCTGTGCTGAGTTGGACGTTTTACATGGGATGAGACCGTCCCTCCACTTGGTCACAGTCTAACAATCAACACTCTGGCTGCTTGCTGTGCTGAGTTGGACGTTTTACATGGGATGAGACCGTCCCTCCACTTGGTCACAGTCTAACAATCAACACTCTGGCTGCTTGCTGTGCTGAGTTGGACGTTTTACATGGGATGAGACCGTCCCTCCGCTTGGTCACAGTCTAACAATCAACACTCTGGCTGCTTGCTGTGCTGAGTTGGACGTTTTACATGGGATGAGACCGTCCCTCCGCTTGGTCACAGTCTAACAATCAACACTCTGGCTGCTTGCTGTGCTGAGTTGGACGTTTTACATGGGATGAGACCGTCCCTCCGCTTGGTCACAGTCTAACAATCAACACTCTGGCTGCTTGCTGTGCTGAGTTGGACGTTTTACATGGGATGAGACCGTCCCTCCGCTTGGTCACAGTCTAACAATCAACACTCTGGCTGCTTGCTGTGCTGAGTTGGACGTTTTACATGGGATGAGACCGTCCCTCCACTTGGTCACAGTCTAACAATCAACACTCTGGCTGCTTGCTGTGCTGAGTTGGACGTTTTACATGGGATGAGACCGTCCCTCCACTTGGTCACAGTCTAACAATCAACACTCTGGCTGCTTGCTGTGCTGAGTTGGACGTTTTACATGGGATGAGACCGTCCCTCCGCTTGGTCACAGTCTAACAATCAACACTCTGGCTGCTTGCTGTGCTGAGTTGGACGTTTTACATGGGATGAGACCGTCCCTCCGCTTGGTCACAGTCTAACAATCAACACTCTGGCTGCTTGCTGTGCTGAGTTGGACGTTTTACATGGGATGAGACCGTCCCTCCGCTTGGTCACAGTCTAACAATCAACACTCTGGCTGCTTGCTGTGCTGAGTTGGACGTTTTACATGGGATGAGACCGTCCCTCCGCTTGGTCACAGTCTAACAATCAACACTCTGGCTGCTTGCTGTGCTGAGTTGGACGTTTTACATGGGATGAGACCGTCCCTCCGCTTGGTCACAGTCTAACAATCAACACTCTGGCTGCTTGCTGTGCTGAGTTGGACGTTTTACATGGGATGAGACCGTCCCTCCGCTTGGTCACAGTCTAACAATCAACACTCTGGCTGCTTGCTGTGCTGAGTTGGACGTTTTACATGGGATGAGACCGTCCCTCCACTTGGTCACAGTCTAACAATCAACACTCTGGCTGCTTGCTGTGCTGAGTTGGACGTTTTACATGGGATGAGACCGTCCCTCCACTTGGTCACAGTCTAACAATCAACACTCTGGCTGCTTGCTGTGCTGAGTTGGACGTTTTACATGGGATGAGACCGTCCCTCCACTTGGTCACAGTCTAACAATCAACACTCTGGCTGCTTGCTGTGCTGAGTTGGACGTTTTACATGGGATGAGACCGTCCCTCCACTTGGTCACAGTCTAACAATCAACACTCTGGCTGCTTGCTGTGCTGAGTTGGACGTTTTACATGGGATGAGACCGTCCCTCCGCTTGGTCACAGTCTAACAATCAACACTCTGGCTGCTTGCTGTGCTGAGTTGGACGTTTTACATGGGATGAGACCGTCCCTCCGCTTGGTCACAGTCTAACAATCAACACTCTGGCTGCTTGCTGTGCTGAGTTGGACGTTTTACATGGGATGAGACCGTCCCTCCACTTGGTCACAGTCTAACAATCAACACTCTGGCTGCTTGCTGTGCTGAGTTGGACGTTTTACATGGGATGAGACCGTCCCTCCGCTTGGTCACAGTCTAACAATCAACACTCTGGCTGCTTGCTGTGCTGAGTTGGACGTTTTACATGGGATGAGACCGTCCCTCCGCTTGGTCACAGTCTAACAATCAACACTCTGGCTGCTTGCTGTGCTGAGTTGGACGTTTTACATGGGATGAGACCGTCCCTCCACTTGGTCACAGTCTAACAATCAACACTCTGGCTGCTTGCTGTGCTGAGTTGGACGTTTTACATGGGATGAGACCGTCCCTCCACTTGGTCACAGTCTAACAATCAACACTCTGGCTGCTTGCTGTGCTGAGTTGGACGTTTTACATGGGATGAGACCGTCCCTCCGCTTGGTCACAGTCTAACAATCAACACTCTGGCTGCTTGCTGTGCTGAGTTGGACGTTTTACATGGGATGAGACCGTCCCTCCACTTGGTCACAGTCTAACAATCAACACTCTGGCTGCTTGCTGTGCTGAGTTGGACGTTTTACATGGGATGAGACCGTCCCTCCACTTGGTCACAGTCTAACAATCAACACTCTGGCTGCTTGCTGTGCTGAGTTGGACGTTTTACATGGGATGAGACCGTCCCTCCACTTGGTCACAGTCTAACAATCAACACTCTGGCTGCTTGCTGTGCTGAGTTGGACGTTTTACATGGGATGAGACCGTCCCTCCGCTTGGTCACAGTCTAACAATCAACACTCTGGCTGCTTGCTGTGCTGAGTTGGACGTTTTACATGGGATGAGACCGTCCCTCCGCTTGGTCACAGTCTAACAATCAACACTCTGGCTGCTTGCTGTGCTGAGTTGGACGTTTTACATGGGATGAGACCGTCCCTCCACTTGGTCACAGTCTAACAATCAACACTCTGGCTGCTTGCTGTGCTGAGTTGGACGTTTTACATGGGATGAGACCGTCCCTCCGCTTGGTCACAGTCTAACAATCAACACTCTGGCTGCTTGCTGTGCTGAGTTGGACGTTTTACATGGGATGAGACCGTCCCTCCACTTGGTCACAGTCTAACAATCAACACTCTGGCTGCTTGCTGTGCTGAGTTGGACGTTTTACATGGGATGAGACCGTCCCTCCGCTTGGTCACAGTCTAACAATCAACACTCTGGCTGCTTGCTGTGCTGAGTTGGACGTTTTACATGGGATGAGACTGTCCCTCCACTTGGTCACAGTCTAACAATCAACACTCTGGCTGCTTGCTGTGCTGAGTTGGACGTTTTACATGGGATGAGACCGTCCCTCCGCTTGGTCACAGTCTAACAATCAACACTCTGGCTGCTTGCTGTGCTGAGTTGGACGTTTTACATGGGATGAGACCGTCCCTCCGCTTGGTCACAGTCTAACAATCAACACTCTGGCTGCTTGCTGTGCTGAGTTGGACGTTTTACATGGGATGAGACCGTCCCTCCACTTGGTCACAGTCTAACAATCAACACTCTGGCTGCTTGCTGTGCTGAGTTGGACGTTTTACATGGGATGAGACCGTCCCTCCGCTTGGTCACAGTCTAACAATCAACACTCTGGCTGCTTGCTGTGCTGAGTTGGATGTTTTACATGGGATGAGACCGTCCCTCCGCTTGGTCACAGTCTAACAATCAACACTCTGGCTGCTTGCTGTGCTGAGTTGGACGTTTTACATGGGATGAGACCGTCCCTCCGCTTGGTCACAGTCTAACAATCAACACTCTGGCTGCTTGCTGTGCTGAGTTGGACGTTTTACATGGGATGAGACCGTCCATCCACTTGGTCACAGTCTAACAATCAACACTCTGGCTGCTTGCTGTGCTGAGTTGGACGTTTTACATGGGATGAGACCGTCCCTCCGCTTGGTCACAGTCTAACAATCAACACTCTGGCTGCTTGCTGTGCTGAGTTGGACGTTTTACATGGGATGAGACCGTCCCTCCGCTTGGTCACAGTCTAACAATCAACACTCTGGCTGCTTGCTGTGCTGAGTTGGACGTTTTACATGGGATGAGACCGTCCCTCCGCTTGGTCACAGTCTAACAATCAACACTCTGGCTGCTTGCTGTGCTGAGTTGGACGTTTTACATGGGATGAGACCGTCCCTCCGCTTGGTCACAGTCTAACAATCAACACTCTGGCTGCTTGCTGTGCTGAGGTGGACGTTTTACATGGGATGAGACCGTCCCTCCACTTGGTCACAGTCTAACAATCAACACTCTGGCTGCTTGCTGTGCTGAGTTGGACGTTTTACATGGGATGAGACCGTCCCTCCACTTGGTCACAGTCTAACAATCAACACTCTGGCTGCTTGCTGTGCTGAGTTGGACGTTTTACATGGGATGAGACCGTCCCTCCACTTGGTCACAGTCTAACAATCAACACTCTGGCTGCTTGCTGTGCTGAGTTGGACGTTTTACATGGGATGAGACCGTCCCTCCACTTGGTCCCAGTCTAACAATCAACACTCTGGCTGCTTGCTGTGCTGAGTTGGACGTTTTACATGGGATGAGACCGTCCCTCCGCTTGGTCACAGTCTAACAATCAACACTCTGGCTGCTTGCTGTGCTGAGTTGGACGTTTTACATGGGATGAGACCGTCCCTCCACTTGGTCACAGTCTAACAATCAACACTCTGGCTGCTTGCTGTGCTGAGTTGGACGTTTTACATGGGATGAGACCGTCCCTCCACTTGGTCACAGTCTAACAATCAACACTCTGGCTGCTTGCTGTGCTGAGTTGGACGTTTTACATGGGATGAGACCGTCCCTCCGCTTGGTCACAGTCTAACAATCAACACTCTGGGTGCTTGCTGTGCTGAGTTGGACGTTTTACATGGGATGAGACCGTCCCTCCGCTTGGTCACAGTCTAACAATCAACACTCTGGCTGCTTGCTGTGCTGAGTTGGACGTTTTACACGGGATGAGACCGTCCCTCCGCTTGGTCACAGTCTAACAATCAACACTCTGGCTGCTTGCTGTGCTGAGTTGGACGTTTTACATGGGATGAGACCGTCCCTCCGCTTGGTCACAGTCTAACAATCAACACTCTGGCTGCTTGCTGTGCTGAGTTGGACGTTTTACATGGGATGAGACCGTCCCTCCACTTGGTCACAGTCTAACAATCAACACTCTGGCTGCTTGCTGTGCTGAGTTGGACGTTTTACATGGGATGAGACCGTCCCTCCGCTTGGTCACAGTCTAACAATCAACACTCTGGCTGCTTGCTGTGCTGAGTTGGACGTTTTACATGGGATGAGACCGTCCCTCCACTTGGTCACAGTCTAACAATCAACACTCTGGCTGCTTGCTGTGCTGAGTTGGACGTTTTACATGGGATGAGACCGTCCCTCCGCTTGGTCACAGTCTAACAATCAACACTCTGGCTGCTTGCTGTGCTGAGTTGGACGTTTTACATGGGATGAGACCGTCCCTCCACTTGGTCACAGTCTAACAATCAACACTCTGGCTGCTTGCTGTGCTGAGTTGGACGTTTTACATGGGATGAGACCGTCCCTCCACTTGGTCACAGTCTAACAATCAACACTCTGGCTGCTTGCTGTGCTGAGTTGGACGTTTTACATGGGATGAGACCGTCCCTCCACTTGGTCACAGTCTAACAATCAACACTCTGGCTGCTTGCTGTGCTGAGTTGGACGTTTTACATGGGATGAGACCGTCCCTCCGCTTGGTCACAGTCTAACAATCAACACTCTGGCTGCTTGCTGTGCTGAGTTGGACGTTTTACATGGGATGAGACCGTCCCTCCGCTTGGTCACAGTCTAACAATCAACACTCTGGCTGCTTGCTGTGCTGAGTTGGACGTTTTACACGGGATGAGACCGTCCCTCCGCTTGGTCACAGTCTAACAATCAACACTCTGGCTGCTTGCTGTGCTGAGTTGGACGTTTTACATGGGATGAGACCGTCCCTCCACTTGGTCACAGTCTAACAATCAACACTCTGGCTGCTTGCTGTGCTGAGTTGGACGTTTTACATGGGATGAGACCGTCCCTCCACTTGGTCACAGTCTAACAATCAACACTCTGGCTGCTTGCTGTGCTGAGTTGGACGTTTTACATGGGATGAGACCGTCCCTCCGCTTGGTCACAGTCTAACAATCAACACTCTGGCTGCTTGCTGTGCTGAGTTGGACGTTTTACATGGGATGAGACCGTCCCTCCGCTTGGTCACAGTCTAACAATCAACACTCTGGCTGCTTGCTGTGCTGAGTTGGACGTTTTACATGGGATGAGACCGTCCCTCCGCTTGGTCACAGTCTAACAATCAACACTCTGGCTGCTTGCTGTGCTGAGTTGGACGTTTTACATGGGATGAGACCGTCCCTCCGCTTGGTCACAGTCTAACAATCAACACTATGGCTGCTTGCTGTGCTGAGTTGGACGTTTTACATGGGATGAGACCGTCCCTCCACTTGGTCACAGTCTAACAATCAACACTCTGGCTGCTTGCTGTGCTGAGTTGGACGTTTTACATGGGATGAGACCGTCCCTCCACTTGGTCACAGTCTAACAATCAACACTCTGGCTGCTTGCTGTGCTGAGTTGGACGTTTTACATGGGATGAGACCGTCCCTCCACTTGGTCACAGTCTAACAATCAACACTCTGGCTGCTTGCTGTGCTGAGTTGGACGTTTTACATGGGATGAGACCGTCCCTCCGCTTGGTCACAGTCTAACAATCAACACTCTGGCTGCTTGCTGTGCTGAGTTGGACGTTTTACATGGGATGAGACCGTCCCTCCACTTGGTCACAGTCTAACAATCAACACTCTGGCTGCTTGCTGTGCTGAGTTGGACGTTTTACATGGGATGAGACCGTCCCTCCACTTGGTCACAGTCTAACAATCAACACTCTGGCTGCTTGCTGTGCTGAGTTGGACGTTTTACATGGGATGAGACCGTCCCTCCGCTTGGTCACAGTCTAACAATCAACACTCTGGCTGCTTGCTGTGCTGAGTTGGACGTTTTACATGGGATGAGACCGTCCCTCCGCTTGGTCACAGTCTAACAATCAACACTCTGGCTGCTTGCTGTGCTGAGTTGGACGTTTTACATGGGATGAGACCGTCCCTCCGCTTGGTCACAGTCTAACAATCAACACTCTGGCTGCTTGCTGTGCTGAGTTGGACGTTTTACATGGGATGAGACCGTCCCTCCACTTGGTCACAGTCTAACAATCAACACTCTGGCTGCTTGCTGTGCTGAGTTGGACGTTTTACATGGGATGAGACCGTCCCTCCACTTGGTCACAGTCTAACAATCAACACTCTGGCTGCTTGCTGTGCTGAGTTGGATGTTTTACATGGGATGAGACCGTCCCTCCGCTTGGTCACAGTCTAACAATCAACACTCTGGCTGCTTGCTGTGCTGAGTTGGACGTTTTACATGGGATGAGACCGTCCCTCCACTTGGTCACAGTCTAACAATCAACACTCTGGCTGCTTGCTGTGCTGAGTTGGACGTTTTACATGGGATGAGACTGTCCCTCCACTTGGTCACAGTCTAACAATCAACACTCTGGCTGCTTGCTGTGCTGAGTGTGACGTTTTACATGGGATGAGACTGTCCCTCCACTTGGTCACAGTCTAACAATCAACACTCTGGCTGCTTGCTGTGCTGAGTGTGACGTTTTACATGGGATGAGACCGTCCCTACACTTGGTCACAGTCTAACAATCAACACTCTGGGTGCTTGCTGTGCTGAGTTGGACGTTTTACATGGGATGAGACCGTCCCTCCGCTTGGTCACAGTCTAACAATCAACACTCTGGCTGCTTGCTGTGCTGAGTTGGACGTTTTACATGGGATGAGACCGTCCCTCCACTTGGTCACAGTCTAACAATCAACACTCTGGCTGCTTGCTGTGCTGAGTTGGACGTTTTACATGGGATGAGACCGTCCCTCCGCTTGGTCACAGTCTAACAATCAACACTCTGGCTGCTTGCTGTGCTGAGTTGGACGTTTTACATGGGATGAGACCGTCCCTCCACTTGGTCACAGTCTAACAATCAACACTCTGGCTGCTTGCTGTGCTGAGTTGGACGTTTTACATGGGATGAGACCGTCCCTCCACTTGGTCACAGTCTAACAATCAACACTCTGGCTGCTTGCTGTGCTGAGTTGGACGTTTTACATGGGATGAGACCGTCCCTCCACTTGGTCACAGTCTAACAATCAACACTCTGGCTGCTTGCTGTGCTGAGTTGGACGTTTTACATGGGATGAGACCGTCCCTCCACTTGGTCACAGTCTAACAATCAACACTCTGGCTGCTTGCTGTGCTGAGTTGGACGTTTTACATGGGATGAGACCGTCCCTCCGCTTGGTCACAGTCTAACAATCAACACTCTGGCTGCTTGCTGTGCTGAGTTGGACGTTTTACATGGGATGAGACCGTCCCTCCACTTGGTCACAGTCTAACAATCAACACTCTGGCTGCTTGCTGTGCTGAGTTGGACGTTTTACACGGGATGAGACCGTCCCTCCACTTGGTCACAGTCTAACAATCAACACTCTGGCTGCTTGCTGTGCTGAGTTGGACGTTTTACATGGGATGAGACCGTCCCTCCGCTTGGTCACAGTCTAACAATCAACACTCTGGCTGCTTGCTGTGCTGAGTTGGACGTTTTACATGGGATGAGACCGTCCCTCCACTTGGTCACAGTCTAACAATCAACACTCTGACTGCTTGCTGTGCTGAGTTGGACGTTTTACATGGGATGAGACCGTCCCTCCACTTGGTCACAGTCTAACAATCAACACTCTGGCTGCTTGCTGTGCTGAGTTGGACGTTTTACATGGGATGAGACCGTCCCTCCACTTGGTCACAGTCTAACAATCAACACTCTGGCTGCTTGCTGTGCTGAGTTGGACGTTTTACATGGGATGAGACCGTCCCTCCGCTTGGTCACAGTCTAACAATCAACACTCTGGCTGCTTGCTGTGCTGAGTTGGACGTTTTACATGGGATGAGACCGTCCCTCCACTTGGTCACAGTCTAACAATCAACACTCTGGCTGCTTGCTGTGCTGAGTTGGACGTTTTACATGGGATGAGACCGTCCCTCCACTTGGTCACAGTCTAACAATCAACACTCTGGCTGCTTGCTGTGCTGAGTTGGACGTTTTACATGGGATGAGACCGTCCCTCCACTTGGTCACAGTCTAACAATCAACACTCTGGCTGCTTGCTGTGCTGAGTTGGACGTTTTACATGGGATGAGACCGTCCCTCCACTTGGTCACAGTCTAACAATCAACACTCTGGCTGCTTGCTGTGCTGAGTTGGACGTTTTACATGGGATGAGACCGTCCCTCCACTTGGTCACAGTCTAACAATCAACACTCTGGCTGCTTGCTGTGCTGAGTTGGACGTTTTACATGGGATGAGACCGTCCCTCCACTTGGTCACAGTCTAACAATCAACACTCTGGCTGCTTGCTGTGCTGAGTTGGACGTTTTACATGGGATGAGACCGTCCCTCCGCTTGGTCACAGTCTAACAATCAACACTCTGGCTGCTTGCTGTGCTGAGTTGGACGTTTTACATGGGATGAGACCGTCCCTCCACTTGGTCACAGTCTAACAATCAACACTCTGGCTGCTTGCTGTGCTGAGTTGGACGTTTTACATGGGATGAGACCGTCCCTCCACTTGGTCACAGTCTAACAATCAACACTCTGGCTGCTTGCTGTGCTGAGTTGGACGTTTTACATGGGATGAGACCGTCCCTCCGCTTGGTCACAGTCTAACAATCAACACTCTGGCTGCTTGCTGTGCTGAGTTGGACGTTTTACATGGGATGAGACCGTCCCTCCGCTTGGTCACAGTCTAACAATCAACACTCTGGCTGCTTGCTGTGCTGAGTTGGATGTTTTACATGGGATGAGACCGTCCCTCCACTTGGTCACAGTCTAACAATCAACACTCTGGCTGCTTGCTGTGCTGAGTTGGACGTTTTACATGGGATGAGACCGTCCCTCCACTTGGTCACAGTCTAACAATCAACACTCTGGCTGCTTGCTGTGCTGAGTTGGACGTTTTACATGGGATGAGACCGTCCCTCCACTTGGTCACAGTCTAACAATCAACACTCTGGCTGCTTGCTGTGCTGAGTTGGACGTTTTACATGGGATGAGACCGTCCCTCCGCTTGGTCACAGTCTAACAATCAACACTCTGGCTGCTTGCTGTGCTGAGTTGGACGTTTTACATGGGATGAGACCGTCCCTCCACTTGGTCACAGTCTAACAATCAACACTCTGGCTGCTTGCTGTGCTGAGTTGGACGTTTTACATGGGATGAGACCGTCCCTCCGCTTGGTCACAGTCTAACAATCAACACTCTGGCTGCTTGCTGTGCTGAGTGTGACGTTTTACATGGGATGAGACCGTCCCTCCGCTTGGTCACAGTCTAACAATCAACACTCTGGCTGCTTGCTGTGCTGAGTTGGACGTTTTACATGGGATGAGACCGTCCCTCCACTTGGTCACAGTCTAACAATCAACACTCTGGCTGCTTGCTGTGCTGAGTTGGACGTTTTACATGGGATGAGACCGTCCCTCCGCTTGGTCACAGTCTAACAATCAACACTCTGGCTGCTTGCTGTGCTGAGTTGGACGTTTTACATGGGATGAGACCGTCCCTCCGCTTGGTCACAGTCTAACAATCAACACTCTGGCTGCTTGCTGTGCTGAGTTGGACGTTTTACATGGGATGAGACCGTCCCTCCACTTGGTCACAGTCTAACAATCAACACTCTGGCTGCTTGCTGTGCTGAGTTGGACGTTTTACATGGGATGAGACCGTCCCTCCGCTTGGTCACAGTCTAACAATCAACACTCTGGCTGCTTGCTGTGCTGAGTTGGACGTTTTACACGGGATGAGACCGTCCCTCCACTTGGTCACAGTCTAACAATCAACACTCTGGCTGCTTGCTGTGCTGAGTTGGACGTTTTACATGGGATGAGACTGTCCCTCCACTTGGTCACAGTCTAACAATCAACACTCTGGCTGCTTGCTGTGCTGAGTTGGACGTTTTACATGGGATGAGACCGTCCCTCCACTTGGTCACAGTCTAACAATCAACACTCTGGCTGCTTGCTGTGCTGAGTTGGACGTTTTACATGGGATGAGACCGTCCCTCCACTTGGTCACAGTCTAACAATCAACACTCTGGCTGCTTGCTGTGCTGAGTTGGACGTTTTACATGGGATGAGACTGTCCCTCCACTTGGTCACAGTCTAACAATCAACACTCTGGCTGCTTGCTGTGCTGAGTTGGACGTTTTACATGGGATGAGACCGTCCCTCCGCTTGGTCACAGTCTAACAATCAACACTCTGGCTGCTTGCTGTGCTGAGTTGGACGTTTTACATGGGATGAGACCGTCCCTCCACTTGGTCACAGTCTAACAATCAACACTCTGGCTGCTTGCTGTGCTGAGTTGGACGTTTTACATGGGATGAGACCGTCCCTCCGCTTGGTCACAGTCTAACAATCAACACTCTGGCTGCTTGCTGTGCTGAGTTGGACGTTTTACATGGGATGAGACCGTCCCTCCACTTGGTCACAGTCTAACAATCAACACTCTGGCTGCTTGCTGTGCTGAGTTGGACGTTTTACATGGGATGAGACCGTCCCTCCGCTTGGTCACAGTCTAACAATCAACACTCTGGCTGCTTGCTGTGCTGAGTTGGACGTTTTACATGGGATGAGACCGTCCCTCCACTTGGTCACAGTCTAACAATCAACACTCTGGCTGCTTGCTGTGCTGAGTTGGACGTTTTACATGGGATGAGACCGTCCCTCCACTTGGTCACAGTCTAACAATCAACACTCTGGCTGCTTGCTGTGCTGAGTTGGACGTTTTACATGGGATGAGACCGTCCCTCCGCTTGGTCACAGTCTAACAATCAACACTCTGGCTGCTTGCTGTGCTGAGTTGGACGTTTTACATGGGATGAGACCGTCCCTCCGCTTGGTCACAGTCTAACAATCAACACTCTGGCTGCTGTGCTGAGTTGGACGTTTTACATGGGATGAGACCGTCCCTCCGCTTGGTCACAGTCTAACAATCAACACTCTGGCTGCTTGCTGTGCTGAGTTGGACGTTTTACATGGGATGAGACCGTCCCTCCACTTGGTCACAGTCTAACAATCAACACTCTGGCTGCTTGCTGTGCTGAGTTGGACGTTTTACATGGGATGAGACCGTCCCTCCGCTTGGTCACAGTCTAACAATCAACACTCTGGCTGCTTGCTGTGCTGAGTTGGACGTTTTACATGGGATGAGACCGTCCCTCCGCTTGGTCACAGTCTAACAATCAACACTCTGGCTGCTTGCTGTGCTGAGTTGGACGTTTTACATGGGATGAGACCGTCCCTCCACTTGGTCACAGTCTAACAATCAACACTCTGGCTGCTTGCTGTGCTGAGTTGGACGTTTTACACGGGATGAGACCGTCCCTCCACTTGGTCACAGTCTAACAATCAACACTCTGACTGCTGTGCTGAGTTGGACGTTTTACATGATTAATTTAATAATATCAAACAGAGACAAGTAAGTTTTTTATGTGTGGTGTTTGACCAAGTGGAAGGACGGTCTTATTCCATGTAACAGTCTGTTCAGATCTGAGACGTTGAGCTGAACTGTTTACACGAAAAGGAGTGTGTCTTGAACTTTCAGAAGTCCAAGGGACATTCGCTGTGCTGTAATTTAGACAATAAGAAAAGAAAAGAAAAATTCTGCGATAAGAAAAAAAACACTAGAAAATGTTCCGTAGCAATGGTAATTCATTATATCAATGTAAACAGATGTACTGTTGCCGTCGACAAGCACTTACGCGTTGAACATAGTTCATATTCGGTTCACAGACATATTTTATTTAAGTGCCGGCATTCATTCAAAACTCCAACAGACGACAACCGTGCAAATCTGAGTATTCAGCTCTCTACCCTAGCAAATGTGTTCACGATTCCTTGCTTTCCCGAGAAAAGGTCAGATGGAAACGAAAACAGACAAAAATGAATAGAGAAACAGTAGTCTCCAAAGAATAATCAACTATCGCGTTGAACATTTGAATAACTCGACAACGACAAAAATGAAAAAGAAAATATGGATAAATGAGTATGGAAAACTGATGATAACAAATGAGAGC
>NC_090252.1:66652668-66660168 GCF_037325665.1 Littorina saxatilis
CTCACTGCCACCAACCCAGGGCCTCCGGAGTTGCTGTCTGAGCGAACGACGAAGAAGAAAACTGCCACCAACTGAGAAGGTTATTTCCCTTTGACCATTAATATGTCCCGCTATAAGTCCTTGTAGAATCTTAATCCACCAATAACTCCCTAACCGTGTGTTTGACTGGTCCCAATTTTTGTAAGGACCGTCTCAGGAATGTATAGAACCTGTTCACCAAGTTTGGTGACGATCGGTCCGTTCATTCTTGAGATCTATATGCGAACACAAACACACACCCAAACAAACAAACAAACACATCGAGCGAAACCTATACACACCCCTATACCCTATACTCAAAGTCCCAGAAGTCACAATTATATACTGACCATTTGAAAGCAAAGCTTTGCGGTCAAGTGCGTGCCTGTGATGATTGGTTTCTGATAATACCGACCACAGGAATTGTAACAATAGTCCCTTTATTGCTGTTAAAACTGTAATGAAAACGACTTTTACCGTCTGGTTGCTAATAAGATCTGATTCGTCACAGTCTTGATAAGAATATTGAAACGGTGCGAATAGATTAGCGTGCGAGTGAGATGATTTGACGAAACAGATACCTGTTTCCCCCGAAAGCGGCGTATGGCTGCCGAAATAGTGGGGTTAGGGTCATACACGTAAAAACCCACTCGTACAAATAGACACGCGTGTACATGGGAGTATCAGCTTATGAACGCAGAAGAAGAAGACAATGCATGTTTACCAGATACGTTTTTGATTGATCAGCACAAGACTTCAGTTCTCAGAATTTGGAGCTATAGTCTTCTTCTATTTTCCAGTGTTCTGAAGTACTGTGGGAACAGTTTGTCCAGCTCAAAAGGTACACTCTATGCAGCAAAATGGAAGGGTGCTCGGATCCGATGTAAAACACTAAACAGATCTGTGGTGGTCAAAAAGATGGTTATATATTGAAAGAAGGTATCATAAAGACTCCTTTCTTCCAGAGTAAATGTTGCTTCTACCGTAAATTGTTCCAGGTGTACGTGTGAGGGGGAGGGGGGGGGGGCAAAGGCCTACAATACGACAGCACAGATATTGACGCGCTCGCACGGACAGACAGGCAGACAGACGGAAAGACGGCCGGACAGACGACGATAAAAAAAGCAGGGGCAGTTCAAAAGAGTGGATGGAATTAGGCTACAAACAAAACTGCACGTGCACAAAACAAACTAAGACAAGCAGCCAGACAAGCAGCCAGACAAGCAGCCAGACAAGCCGCCAGACAAGCAGCCAGACAAGCAGCCAGACAAGCAGCCAGACAAGCAGCCAGACAAGGCACACAACACTGATCTCAACTTGTATCATATTTTGATTGTTCGTGATTATTTTTCAACGGATCACTGGTTTATGGCTTAATTGAAAGATGATACGCTCCCGTGTGAATAGCATTGCGTGTCTTGCAGTCTTAATACCATTTCACATAATATCTTTACTGCCGGTAGATGACGTGAAAAAGAGTGCGAGACAGATTTTTTTTTTAACACAAACTTGTTGAAAAGAAGACACCTGTCCAATGCCTGTCTAAGATCCAGTCTGTTGTTCTTTCTTTGGTTTAAACAATTTATTCAGAAAATGACAGATAACAATGCCGCACACAATCAATTTAACACATGGAGCACAACACGCAAAGCTTATACACGTGTTGTCTTTCTCTGCGTCTGTCTGTCTGTCTGTCTGTCTGTCTGTCTGTCTGTCTGTCTGTCTGTCTGTCTGTCTGTCTGTCTGTCTGTCTGTCTGTCTGTCTGTCTGTCTGTATGTGCGTCTATCTATCTTTTTGTCTGCCCGTTCGCTTATTAGCCTGTCTTTCTGTCAGTCTGTATGCCTACCGCCTGCATGCCTGCTTGTCGGTGTGTCCGTCTACCTGTCCATCAGCCTGTCGGCCTGTCTGTCTGCCTGTACGCTTGCTTGTTTGTCTGTCTGTCCCTCTCTTTGGCTCGCTGCCGTTCAGCATTCTTGTCTGCTTGACAGACAAGGCAGACAGACAAAAAGACAGGCAGACAGAGACAGGCGGACGAATGCAGAGACACGCAGACTCACAGTTCGTGTGTACGTAGGCCTATGTATGAATGGGAGGGCGAGGGGGGGGGATGGGGGGAGGGGGGGGGGGGGGGAGGTGGATGTTGTGTTTGGGTATATTAGAAAAATCACTGCGTAGATCAGTCGATACATTTTAATCATTTTCTCTAAATTACTGATTATACATGCACCCAGCAACTCCACACAAAGACGAAACGAACCCTCGCTTATCAATGGTAAACGCATTTCACACATTAGTCACAAGCATCACAACGCAAACTCGACACTCACTTTCGCCAAAGTTTTAATAAAACCCGCAGATAACAGTACTTAACCTCCACCGTACCAACACAGCTAGCAGACCTTTTGTGACCTGGTAACCGCGAGGGCTTAACCGTTAAGGGATTATTACGTGTGCGGGTAGATTTGGACTGTCCCCAAATGAGTGATCCGCCACCCCGCAGAGCCGTGCTGCTACCCGTCAACTGACGGGTACGTGAGGGACTTGATTTCGGGTGGTAATCCTGCTCATTTATCGTGGCTATGATTTTTGTTGGGGGGAGGGGGGGGGGGGGGTAACGGAGTAGAGGTTTGTCTGTGGGGAAGGGGTTGGGGAGGGCTGGGGGTGGAAATATTTGAGTATGTGTGTGTTTGTGGGGTGGGGGGTTCCGAGGTGGAGGGAGGGTGTGTGTGTGTGTGTTAGGCAGGAAGGCAGCCAGGTAAAGGGTCTGTCTGTATTAAGGAGAGAGAAGAGAGAGGGAGGGAGACAGAGAAAAGGGCCTAGGGAGGTGAGAGAGAGAGAGAGTATGTGTGCGTGAGTGAGTAAGTGTGTGTGTGTGTGTGTGTGTGTTTGTGTGTGTGTGCGTGCGTACGTGCGTGCGTGTGTGTGCTGCGTGTGCGTGCGTGCGTGCGTGCATGCGTGCGTGTGTGTGTGTGTGTGTGTGTGTGTGTGTGTGTGTGTGTGTGTCTGTGTGTTGTGTGTGTGTCCGTCCGTCCGTCCGTTTGTATATCCGTCTGTCAGTCTGTCCGCCTGTCAGTCTGTCCGTCTGTCCGTCTGTCTGATAAGCTGACTATCTTTACCAAAGCAGGAGTGCAAAGCTTTTACCTATCATGAGACTTGCCCACTAACAGTCGGTTAAAATAAGTCAAAATAAGTCGACATTTTGGGACTGCTGCCGGAAGGAGACCGTAATATATGGTTGCATCACTGTCAAAAAAATCGTCTGCTCCAGCGAGGGCCGAAACTAAACGGTTGATTATCACGTGACACTTATGCCATATTTAGAGTTGTTTGCACAGTAAATACATCCGCGAAAAAAAGCTCGCTTGAAACTGTCTAAAATAAAAATTCCTCTGTAATTTAAAAATTACAAAACACCATGAAAAATCATTATCGACGATTGCGAATCTGTTTACATCCATAACACATTACAAAAAGCTCTAATTATGTTAAAAAAAAATCGGTTTCCTTGCCAGACAAGGAAACTCAAGGCATCCTGTCAGGGAGAGAATGAGCCGAACTCATTTTGACCTCAGGTCAGGATGCTTGAGACCGACATAATGAGACCCACATAATGAGACCGACATAATGAGACCCACATAATGAGACCCACAAAATGAGACCCACATAATGAGACCAACATAATGAGACCCACATAATGAGACCCACATAATGAGACCCACATAATGATGGGCGGACAGATTCTACTTGGAAGAAAAATTCTTTGACTGCTAACGTTCCAAACCGCACAATCCCAATCTTGTTGACGGTGAGGGAAACGTTAAACAAAGGTGATTTTAACAACAGCAAAAATTCCAAGGCAAAAGTAAAAGTGGTTGTATAAGCTTATAGCTAATGAATATGAGTTGTACAAATAGATGATTGAATAAAGCAATGACTAAACGAAATGATTGTAACATAGAACAAGATAACAATAACAATGTTCTCACCAGAATCACGGACAATAAACACGAACAATAAACACGGACAATAAACACGGACAATAAACACGGACAATAAACACGGACAATAAACACGGACAATAATCACGGACAATAATCACGGACAATAAACACGGACAATAAACACGGACAATAAACACGGACAATAAACACGGACAATAAACACGGACAATAAACACGGACAATAAACACGAACAATAAACACGGACAATAAACACGGACAATAAACACGGACAATAAACACGGACAATAAACACGGACAATAAACACGAACAATAAACACGGACAATAAACACGGACAATAAACACGGACAATAAACACGGACAATAAACACGGACAATAAACACGGACAATAAACACGAACAAGGACCGGTTTCGACACAAGGTCTTTGCAAATTCAAGGAGAGATGAAAGAACGAGAAAGAAGAGAACCAGCAACGAAGAGGACAGACAATACCACACCTAACGTTCAACTAAAAAAAACTAAAACAACATTGTCAATGTTTCTGGTGAGTACATTTTGTTTGTTTTGTTTTTCTTATTCTAGTTCTTTTTATCTGTAGTCTCTTGTTCTTATTTCACAAAAATAGCACACACAAAAACTTAGAAAGAGTAAACAAAACTCACAATAAAATCAACAAAGGCTTACCCGTTTCATAGGGGACACCGACATCGCGCCAGCATGCACTCAGCAACGCCTGCTCGGAGACTAAAGTTCAGCCACCCGTGTGTCTGCCAGATCTACCCGTGCCTGCAACCCTACACCCTCGACTGTAGCCACCCGTAATAACGACACAGGTTACCACGGGTAGGCTTGGGGGTCTTCTTAAGTGTGGGTGTAGATACTGGGGTGGATACTGGGGTGGATACATTCGGTGTCGACTTGTCTACCCCCTGCATTAGAGTTGGGTTTAGATTTTAAAGGTACAGTGGAACCCCCTCCCCCCCCCCCCCCCCCCCCTTAATTTAAGACTGCCTCCTTTTTACGATCTTTCTTTTTCAGATGTACTGTGTATAACCACCGTCTGTAAATGTACCTCAATTTTAAGATTCTCCCTTTTAAGACCTGATTTTTTCAGATTTTAAGACGTCTTAAAAAGCGGGTTCCACTGTACCGTCATGTTCGCGATAACAAGTTTTTCTTCATGAAAACATAATGTGACATGTATTATAGGGAAATCACCTTGAACCACAAAACAAGCTATGCTTATTTTAATGTTTAGAGGGCCCATGGACCCCCTACGCTCCCTACAGGACCCACTCTTTATAAGTGTAGTGCGTCCCGGGACCCCCTCAATGAATTTCTAGTACGTGACTTCGGCTTCTAGTGCGTACAGGACGCAGGGACTCGCCCTTTGGGGAGCCCTGTATTAAGTGTGGTTAGGTATTTTATTTAGCAATCATATACTTCGCCACAGTTCCGTTAGGTATTTTATTTAGCAATCATATACTTCGCCACAGTTCCGTTAGGTATTTTATTTAGCAATCATATACTTCGCCACAGTTCCGTTAGGTATTTTATTTAGCAATCATATACTTCGCCACAGTTCCGTTAGGTATTTTATTTAGCAATCATATACTTCGCCACAGTTCCGTTAGGTATTTTATTTAGCAATCATATACTTCGCCACAGTTCCGTTAGGTACTTTATTTAGCAATCATATACTTCGCCACACTGCCGTTAGGTATTTTATTTAGCAATCATATACTTCGCCACAGTTCCGTTAGGTATTTTATTTAGCAATCATATACTTCGCCACAGTTCCGTTAGGTATTTTATTTAGCAATCATATACTTCGCCACAGTTCCGTTAGGTACTTTATTTAGCAATCATATACTTCGCCACAGTTCCGTTAGGTACTTTATTTAGCAATCATATACTTCGCCACACTGCCGTTAGGTATTTTATTTAGCAATCATATACTTCGCCACAGTTCCGTTAGGTATTTTATTTAGCAATCATATACTTCGCCACAGTTCCGTTAGGTATTTTATTTAGCAATCATATACTTCGCCACAGTTCCGTTAGGTATTTTATTTAGCAATCATATACTTCGCCACAGTTCCGTTAGGTATTTTATTTAGCAATCATATACTTCGCCACAGTTCCGTTAGGTATTTTATTTAGCAATCATATACTTCGCCACAGTTCCGTTAGGTATTTTATTTAGCAATCATATACTTCGCCACAGTTCCGTTAGGTATTTTATTTAGCAATCATATACTTCGCCACAGTTCCGTTAGGTATTTTATTTAGCAATCGTATACTTCGCCACAGTTCCGTTAGGTATTTTATTTAGCAATCGTATACTTCGCCACAGTTCCGTTAGGTATTTTATTTAGCAATCATATACTTCGCCACGGTTCCGTTAGGTATTTTATTTAGCAATCATATACTTCGCCACAGTTCCGTTAGGTATTTTATTTACCAATCATATACTTCGCCACAGTGCCGTTAGGTATTTTATTTAGCAATCATATACTTCGCCACAGTGCCGTTAGGTATTTTATTTAGCAATCATATACTTCGCCACAGTTCCGTTAGGTACTTTATTTAGCAATCATATACTTCGCCACACTGCCGTTAGGTATTTTATTTAGCAATCATATACTTCGCCACAGTGCCGTTAGGTATTTTATTTAGCAATCATATACTTCGCCACACTGCCGTTAGGTATTTTATTTAGCAATCATATACTTCGCCACAGTTCCGTTAGGTATTTTATTTAGCAATCATATACTTCGCCACAGTTCCGTTAGGTATTTTATTTAGCAATCATATACTTCGCCACAGTTCCGTTAGGTACTTTATTTAGCAATCATATACTTCGCCACAGTTCCGTTAGGTATTTTATTTAGCAATCATATACTTCGCCACAGTTCCGTTAGGTATTTTATTTAGCAATCATATACTTCGCCACAGTTCCGTTAGGTATTTTATTTAGCAATCATATACTTCGCCACAGTTCCGTTAGGTATTTTATTTAGCAATCATATACTTCGCCACAGTTCCGTTAGGTATTTTATTTAGCAATCATATACTTCGCCACAGTTCCGTTAGGTATTTTATTTAGCAATCATATACTTCGCCACAGTTCCGTTAGGTATTTTATTTAGCAATCATATACTTCGCCACAGTTCCGTTAGGTATTTTATTTAGCAATCATATACTTCGCCACAGTTCCGTTAGGTATTTTATTTAGCAATCATATACTTCGCCACAGTTCCGTTAGGTATTTTATTTAGCAATCATATACTTCGCCACAGTTCCGTTAGGTATTTTATTTAGCAATCATATACTTCGCCACAGTTCCGTTAGGTATTTTATTTAGCAATCGTATACTTCGCCACAGTTCCGTTAGGTACTTTATTTAGCAATCATATACTTCGCCACACTGCCGTTAGGTATTTCATTTAGCAATCATATACTTCGCCACAGTTCCGTTAGGTATTTTATTTAGCAATCATATACTTCGCCACAG
>NC_090252.1:66672668-66717668 GCF_037325665.1 Littorina saxatilis
ATTGCGACAAATGGGAGCCAACATTGCGACAAATGGGAGCCAACATTGCGACACATGGGAGCCAACATTGCGACACATGGGAGCCAACATTGCGACAAATGGGAGCCAACATTGCGACACATGGGAACCAACATTGCGACACATGGGAGCCAACATTGCGACAAATGGGAGCCAACATTGCGACAAATGGGAGCCAACATTGCGACAAATGGGAGCCAACATTGCGACATACGGGAGCCAACATTGCGACAAATGGGGATAAACTAAGTTACACTATAGGCTATAAAAAGAAAGTATAAGAAAAGACAAGTCACATCTGAAAAAGGAGGGAGTTTTGAATAGGGGGTGGGTTCCACTGTACTACAACTACCACTACAAATACACCTACTGCTGCTACAACTGCTGCTACAACTTCTGCTATAACTTCTGCTACTGCTTCTGCTACTGCTTCTCAAGTTCTTCTCCGCCTTCTTAGCCTCAGTATATTACAACCATGACTGATCCATAATTGTAATTGCCAGCCAGATTTCAGCCTTTTTCAAAACTATTTTTAGTTCTGCTATTTATTGTTGCTTTCCTTTTTTGTTCGTCTGTCTCAGCGTTTCTCTGTGTGTTATTGTGGTTAAAGTTTAAATAGTAAGGTGTGTAAAGAAAGCTCAAAACCACCATGTGTAATAACGTGGTTGAAATCATTACTGTTTCATACCTACGTTTAGAACAAAACTGACAACAACAATAACAACAACATAATTAGTTTATGAAAATTAGCCTCAAAAGTTGTTCCTCGCTGGAACTTGGTATCAAGTGCCGAAAATATAATGATAAAAAATGTGTTGGGCCTACTCACTGCGTGTCGGTAGGTAAGATGACTGGTAAACCGGCTGCGGCAAGTAATATCTCACTCTTGCTTACTTGGCGCGACTTTCAACACAATTGTTCACCGTTTCACAAAGTCCACAGTTCTGTTTCTTTCACCTGATCCGACCAGACTGAACGAGCGATCGGAAAACCCACAACTTGTACCTAACACTGCCTAGCTTTCCAGAAACTCTGACAACAGATAGGCCAATGTACTGCAACAGGATCTGCACGACTTATGTAGGTACACTCACACAATTGCGACTTTCAGTTACGTGTTGTGAAGAAATTCAAGTTTATAAGGTGCGGCCGTTGCAATCTTGTGAGGTACAATATCCTGTTGTGTGCGATAATCCCGAATGCGTTGTTGTATCCGGGTTGGTTTCTGTGTGTTGAGGTTTACTGTCCCGGTTTTGGAATGAGGATGTCCGGAATCACAGGCGCCAGAAAGAACACGTTTTGTTGTTTTCGTTTTGATAGCGTGTTCAAGTTCATTAATTATTGTTGTTGTTGTCTTTTATTTAGTCGTTGGGTGGACCTTAAAAACACTACCACCTCCACACTGAACTATCATAGTCACCAAATCACTCCTCTCTCTCACACACACATGGAGAGAGAGAGAGAGAGAGAGAGAGAGAGAGAGAGAGAGAGAGAGAGAGAGAGAGAGAGAGAGAGAGAGAGAGAGAGAGAGAGAGAGAGAGACTGAGAGAGAGAGAGAGAAAAACAGAGAGAGAGAGAGAGAAACAGAGAGAGAGAGAGAGAGAGAGCGAGAGAGAGAGAGAGCGAGAGAGAGAGAGAGAAACAGAGAGAGAGAGAGAGAGAGAGACAGAGCGAGAGAGAAACAGAGAGAGAGAGAGAGAGAGAGAGAGAGAGAGAGAGAGAGAGAGAGAGAGAGAGACAGAGAGAGAGAGAGAGAGAGAGAGAGAGAGAGAGAGAGAGAGAGAGAGAGAGAGTTTGGAAGAAAACTTTTGAGCGCCTGTTTAATATACGTTATTTGCGTGTTTGACCAAAATATGACATTTTACACAGATCGAGACAGTCATTGTTCTCCGAGACCGCGCTAGCGGTCGAGGTGAACAATGACTGTCGA
The DNA here is from genome assembly GCF_037325665.1 of Littorina saxatilis. Classification (NCBI taxonomy): domain Eukaryota; kingdom Metazoa; phylum Mollusca; class Gastropoda; order Littorinimorpha; family Littorinidae; genus Littorina; species Littorina saxatilis. The sequence goes on from NC_090252.1 coordinate 66,674,617, forward strand.
GATCTGTGTAAAATGTCATATTTTGGTCAAACACGCAAATAACATTTATGTATCGATCGAATTCCTTTCAGGTACTTATGACTTTGTTGTTGTTTTGACGATTGAACGAGCACACACACACATGCATGCAATCCACATACATGTATGCAATCAAACACATAAGCTTCATATTTGGGCGTTTCAGGTTGACCGAAACTTCAAAGGAACTACAAAACACACGTCATGTACTCACTTTGTTGTTGTTTTGACATTGAACAGCACACACACATGCAATCAAACACATGACGTTTTTTTTTTTGAGTTCCTTTGAAGTTTCGGTCAACCTGAAAAGCCAAATTATAAAGTTTTGTCGGCCTCTGACGTCACATGACTCAAAGAAGGGAAATCCAATCTCCAATCGATACATTATACGTTATTTGCGTGTTTGACCAAAATATACATTTTACACAGATCGAGACAGTCATTGTTCTCCGAGACCGCGTTAGCGGTCGAGGTGAACAATGACTGTCGAGATCTGTGTAAAATGTCATATTTTGCTCAAACACGCAAATAACATTTATGTATCGATCGAATTCCTTTCAGGTACTATGACTTTGTTGTTGTTTTGACGATTGAACGAGCACACAAACACATGCATGCAATCCACATGCAATCAAACACACTAGCTTCATATTTGGGCGTTTCAGGTTGACCGAAACTTCAAAGGAACTACAAAACACACGTCATGTACTCACTTTGTTGTTGTTTTGACATTGAACAGCACACACACATGCAATCAAACACATGACGTGTTTTTTATTTTTTTAGTTCCTTTGAAGTTTCGGTCAACCTGAAAAGCCAAATTATAAAGTTTTGTCGGCCTCTGACGTCACATGACTCAAAGAAGGGAAATCCAATCTCCAATCGATACATAACTTTTTATTATGATCAGCTGAGCTTGTGTTTTTCCGTTTTAGCAGTGTATAAACAAATCATGTCCCAAATACCTCAGAGGACGTTAAACCCCAAAGTCAGTCAGTTCTCCGTTCGTTCTTGCGAGTGCTGTATGCTTCCCTGGTTTTGTGTAAACATTTGCGCGCTAGTGTGTGTGTCTCTCGCTCTCTCTCTCTCTTGTTTTGTTTTTGTGTTGTTCCCTAATGTCTTGAAAGCACTCACACACACAAACACACACACACACACACACACACACACACACACACACACACAGAAGCAATGTCCCACCCACACACCTCTCCACAACACAACCAGCTCCTCTTCTCTGGACACACAACTTCTACAATCAAAAGCAACAACACAAGAGCTTCTCAGGAGTCTTTACTGACGACCGTATTATTGGGCTAGCCATGAAAAAAGCACAAACACTATGACACAAACAGGGGTGTTTAGGGTAACTGGCAGCGTTATTAATAATGATAATACATGTATTAAATTCCACATCAAACTTAATCTGAAACTCCACTTCAAAGCTAGTCATCAAAACCCTTGTCAAGTAGTAGCACAACAAGACAATTAAATCATGTCTATGGTATATATAATAGTAAAACAATGGCAGAAATCAATGAAAATCATGGTTCAACTACAGCAATTTATAGACAAACAAACAATCATATCAATCAATAGACACAGACAACTAGGAATCGGCCTCCATCCTCCCACCCCATGTATGTTGTAATTGTCCAAGTGTGCTTTTCTGTTATATGATTCTGTCCTTTCGGTTAGGTGATGTCCTGTAATGTACAGCATATACATGTAAAGAAAAAAAAACTGTACAAAAAGAGAATTAAAAAAAATAATAAAAAAAAGGAATCGGCCTACAAGTGTAACAGCAATCAAGAGCATTCCAAAAGTTCCTTCGTCTAAATTGAAGTAGAAATACAAACAAACAAAACACCAGGAACTTTGAAGACTTTCTATTCAACCGAATGCAACAGTCAAACAGTTTTATATTTAACAGCAAACGTCCAATTGAAATCATTTGATATATATATATACAAACATGTATGGTAACAGTGTCCGGCATTCAGATCATTGTCAAATAAGACTTGCTGTGTTAGACAAAATATCATCCCCTGTGGGAAAATATCATCCCCTGTGGGAAAATATCATCCCCTGTGGGAAAATATCATCCCCTGTGGGAAAATATCATCCCCTGTGGGAAAATGAATGAGGGGGAGGAGAAACAAAGTGGAGTTGCAATGCTGGGGATTTTAGTGGCATTTACTTTTTTCCGCAATTTTTCAGAAATGTTGATAACTTTCTCAATACTTTTCTGCACTCCTTGATGTCTTTTTTTCCCCGCTGCAAAAAAGGGGAATGCAATTGACAGCAAAGTTTGAAGCGATTTTCAACTCCAAACAGCATTCCTGAATGCCCTCAATCCTTTATTTATTTATTTTGAGAAAGAGTATCAAATGCAAAAAAACCGAGTTGGTATCATAAGCATTCTGCGAGCAACACACACCTTTGAATCAACTGACAAAATGGCTTATCACCTTTGGTGACTCAGAAAAAATCAGACCCAACACTTGAAGAAAAAAACAAACAAACCGAAAGCTTGACTTCATAAAAGAAATAAATCCCTTTTCAGGTCACTGTTCTATGCAGAAAATGCATGGTCTACCCAGGAAACAAAGAATGTTCTATGAGCATGAATAACAAATATAAAAAAAAATATACTAATAGTGTACTATGAAACTATGGATTTTCCTCTCCACCCAAAAGCAGCAAAAGAGGAGAATAAGAAAGATCTATGTAAACAAACAGTGTCTTTACTTTTACAGGTATGACATCAGCAGAAGGTGCATAGCTTTTACATATATTGCAACAGGATCAACACTCACAAAAACAACTTTCTAAAAAAAAGCATAAATTTAATACAATGAAATAAAACAAGATCAACAACGTAACACAATCTGAAATCAAATGTTTCCATAAAACAATTAAAAGACAGACACAGTGACACACACAATATAGAGGAGAATCTAAACATCAAAAGAAAAGTAAAATAAATAAATGAATAAAAATTAAATCTGAAACAAATTTAAGACTGCTACGTTCCATATCAAGAATAAAACCAAACAAAAAAGGCTAGATAAAAAACGTTTCATTATCGACAAAAAGAAACTTTCGTAAATACGTCCACCTAATGTTCCTTGCACAAGGTGCAGTGGACAGGCGTACACAAATAATTTCAAGATAAGTAAAAGAACACAAACTTAGAGGTCGAATTAACCACATTCTCAGCCAAGTTCGTTTATTCATCTCCTAATTATTTATTTATTTATTTATTTATATAATGGGAGATTTATATAGCGCTTGACGTTCTCTAAGCGCTTTACATATTAATTTCTGCCGTGTGAGATGGAATTTTTTACACACTATATCACGCATTCACATTGGCCAGTAAATCTCTTGAAGCCATTACGGCGAATATAATTTACTTTTCACGGCCTATTATTCCAAGTCACACGGGTATTTGGTGGACATTTTTTATCTATGCCTATACAATTTTGCCAGGAAAGACCCTTTTGTCAATCGTGGGATCTTTAACATGCACACCCCAATGTAGTGTACACGAATTATATGCATGTCTTTCCACCACAAAGACTGACATACTGGTGAATGTTTTGTTTTGTCTATAATTAAGGCCCCCCCAAAAAAAGGTCTGTTTACGGTAACATAGGCCCAAAAAATAGGGTCGGTAGGTCGGGATTTTTTTTTTGTTTTTTTCCAAAAACCATATTTTTACATTTTTTTTTCTTTTCCCAAATGCCCCAAAAAAAGTCTAGGGTCGCGCGAAAAAAATAGGGTCGGTCGGGTTACCGTAAACAGACTATTTTTTTTTGTTGGCCTAACCTGTTCCAGCCAGGAAAGATTTGTATACAAAGCATTACCTGTATTTACCTGGACTGACAACTTACAGTGGGCTCTTCCTGTATAACTGACAACTTACAGTGGGCTCTTCCTGTATAACTGACAACTTACAGTGGGCTCTTCCTGTATGAATCAATACACAACACACGCACAAACACCTTGTTTGTTTCTTGTTTTGCTTGACCTGTTGTTGTTAATTGAATGGTTGGTTGCCCATTAAAGCAAGTTACCCAGGACGTCAGCTGAAAGGGTTAAATGTTCCAACAACTAACCCTTCTTGTTCTTTGATTTTCACAAGAAAAGTGACGAGAAAACACGCAAAATTTAACAACAGCAGCTACAAGGTCAGGTCTGTATCAAGGCACACACTCACACGCACATAAGCATGCATACACGCTTGCACGGCACACACACACACACACATAAAAGAAGGTTTTTTTTTTTTGGGGGGGGGGGTCAGACTAGAATCCCAAATGAAAAACCCCTAGAGAATATATATGTCTCAACCGCATAACTTTCTTCATCCAAACAAAAACAACAGACCTTACATAAAGGGTGTCAAAATCAAAATGTTCATTTTGTCAGATACAAAACTCCAGTTCCATCAAACCTGGACTATTGGACTACACATGTCTGTAATAGTACTAATACCAACAAACTCTTATGTACTGCAACATTTAGAATATTACACAGTTACATGTTTGCTGACTCGAATAGTTTCTATAGTATAGCACACACAAAATAGTATTGTTTGTTTTAATTTATACAATCTAAAACACACGCACTGAACAATGAAAATAGCAGCCATAACATGTACAATTCAGATATGAATGGATATATATTGTACTATGCCCCATAGGGCTTCATATGATGAATGACATCTTGAGAAACTACACATTCATAGAATGAGCAACATGTATTCAGTCAACAGTCACACTACAAATACGGACACAAATACATTTGAAATGCCCTTTGGCAGGAGCCTTGTGGAATAGGATGAGAAGACAATAATTTGTAAAGGAAAACCGTGAATTCGTTTTTTGATGGAGGGAATATCTGAATGTTTTTGATACAGTGGAACCCCCCTTTTAAGACCTCCAAAAATCTGAGAAAATCGGGTCTTAAAAACGAGGGAGTCTTAAAATGCGGGTAATTTTACAGAGGTTATGAACAGAAAGTCTGAGAAAATCGGGTCTTAAAAAGGGGGAGTCTTAAATGGGGGGTCTTAAAAGGGGGGTTCCACTGTAATGACGTGAAAAAGGCAGAAGTGCCAACTGACTCAGTGACAGCCTACTTTCTGTGTGGGAAAGCAATAGATTAGCTTGAAGTAATGCTATTCATTTTACTATTTTTAGGGGAAAATGATACTTTCTTTCAGATTTATCAGAGCATTTTGCTTCATTTTTGAACAAGGAAGAAAGGAAGAGTGAGGGAAAAAACACACACACACACACACACACACAGACACTCATGAGTAACCTTTTCACAGCTAACTCTGAAATTGCTGCTGTAAAACTATAAGAACAAGCAGGGGAGCTCTTCCTTTCTATGTTAAGTACATGTACAAATGATGAACAACGCTCAGGGAAATGAAAACCAGTACATTCACGGTACATTTCACAGTGCAGAAATTCCACCCACTTGATGAGCCACTGATGAGCGTACACACATCAAACCCAGAACGTACCCAGTGCAGTCTCCACTAACCTGGACCCTGTGGCGCTTAATCTTTTCCAGCTTATGTTCTGGTCATCTCAGTACAAACAATTCAGTTGAATCGCCAGAATGTTAAGTTTTACCAGGGGGGTTCCCCTGCACAATCCTCTTAAGACAGAGTACAGCTGCCTACATGGCGGGGTCAGTGGGTGATTTAAAACAGTGGTACACATTATTTTCCCATTTGAATGACAGTCACCTAGTCTGTTCCAACAGCAGGCCAGTGTTCAGCGCGGGTAGGCTCCACAACCATAACCACAAACAATGCAAGGTAAGCCGGGTATGACAATAATTCCCAGTTTCTGTACGTTTGTCGTTTTATTCTATCACTTCGACTCAAACAAGCAAGCCTGCAAAATCGTGTTTCGGAAGAGTTTCTGTACGTTTGTCTTTGATTCTGTCACTTCGACTCAAACAAGCAAGCCTGCAGAATTGTGTTTCGGAAGAGTTTCTGTACGTTTGTCTTTGATTCTGTCACTTCGACTCAAACAAACAAGCCTGCAGAATTGTGTTTCGGAAGAGTTTCTGTACGTTTGTCTTTGATTCTGTCACTTCGACTCAAACAAACAAGCCTGCAGAATTGTGTTTCGGAAGAGTTTCTGTACGTTTGTCTTTGATTCTGTCACTTCGACTCAAACAAGCAAGCCTGCAGAATTGTGTTTCGGAAGAGTTTCCATACGTTTGTCTGTGACTTTGATTTTGTCGCTTTCCACCCTGTCAGGAGAAATCCTTAGGACTGAAACACGTAAGCCTGTTTCCCCATCTTCAGCAGGTTTTGATGGTCCTTCAAGCCTGTTTCACCATCCTCAGCAGGTTTTGATGGTCCTTCAAGCCTGTTGTCCATTTAGAAACTATGCTAATTGTTTCGCGCGACAACAAACTCACAAAGCCATATCCTTGCTGTGCACAAGCGCTACAGTACACATCACTGGCCGACATGGAGTAGAACTAGAAGCTGTGTGATTGGCTGGACCACCCTGCATGGAAAGCCTCACTTGTAGATATTACACGCAATGACCAAGCTGCCAGTGTGAACATTGCCAAGTCCGTTTCACTTCTTCTCTCGCTTGTCAGTGTAGACAGCTTGGTAGAAATTAGCCCCTTGGGAGTCACAGTCAATCAAATTAAATTTGATAAAAAAAGAATTTTGTTTTAAATGCACCACACAAAACAGTAAGGTTATGGTCTTCAAAAATCATCCTTCAATATTCCTTATCTAACACATGTCTGCGGATGTTTGTATGCTTCATGTCTCACCTGCCCATGTACAGAGCATGACATAATAATGCTGACCTGCACTATGGCGTAACATTCGTCAAGTTTACTGCAGTTACTCATTCACTTGTCTCTGTTCACAGCGTTAGAAAACAAATGAGAGTTACGATCATGAAAATCGACATCTGATATACTCTGTAACTTCTGATATACTCTGTAAGTTGTGATATACTCCTGTAAGTTGTCTGTGAAAGCCCCTTACACACCAGCAGGGTTATGGGGCATCAACATAATCAAATCTTAAACTTCCGCCATCACTTGTTAGTGTTAAGAGCGTTGAAGAAGAAAGCTCGCTCACCATAGCGTAGATATCGTTTGATGTTCTGCATCTCTCACACTGGCAGTTTTACAAGGCATGAACATAATCCAATCGTTTTAGTTTTAAACTTGATAACCTCACTTGTCTGTGTCGAGAGGGTGGTAGTAGAAAGCCCCCCGCCCCATAGGGAGGGTCATGGGCATAGTGAGAGAGGGGAACTGTCCGATCAGATGGTGACTCCCCATCTGACTCCCACCCACTCCCTGCTGCAACACTCCCTGACTCCCAGGCTGGGGGTTGGAGGTGGTTGGGGTGGAGACAGCGTGGGGCCTGCTCTGCGGCTGCTGGCTTTGCTGCTGGGGCTGTGGCGGGGTGGTGGTAGGGGTGGGGGTGGTGGCGGAGGGGTTGGGGGCCTCGTTCTTCTCCTTGGCGGCAGCGCGGATGATGGCGAGGTCCTCGTCGATGCCGCTGTGCTTGGCCTTGTGTTTAGTGAGGTGCGCCGTCTGGCCGAACGTCTTGCCGCAGATGTTGCACTCAAACGGCTTCTCCCCTGAAAGGTAAGCGCCAAATGTTAGAGCAGTAAGATTTGGGGGTAAAAAATATGCATGCGGGTCAACAAATCATTAGCCGTGAAAATCGGAACAGTAAGAGAGTGGCAAAAAAGTGTGGAAACGAGTCAACAAATATCAATCAGCACAACCAGTGATATAGAGGCTCCTCTCAAGAAAAGGGATTGCTAATCACAGTGCAATGTCAAAGCACGATGTACTTGGTATAAAAGTAGCAGTTCTCAACAACAACAAAAAAATAAATAAAAGTAAAAAAACAAAAAAATAAAAACTGGATCAATCTTTCAAAGCTTGAAACTGACAGTGCTATCCAATGTCCTACCTGTGTGGGACCTCAGGTGTCTCTGCAGAGCACTCTGGTACTTGAACTCCTTGTTACAGATGTCGCAGGACTGGCTCAGGGTCTTCATCATCTTGATGCGCAGCGTGGTGGCGCTGGTCTGCACGCCCGTCGTCTTCAGCTTGTCGTCGTCATCATCGTTGTCGTCGGAGGTGTTGGTGTCACTGTTGGAGGAGCTGACCGACACCCTCGCCTCGGCCGGAGCGGCTTTCTTGACCGGCTTCTTGCGCTTGTTCTCATCCTGCGCACACCAAAACTTTGCATAAGATAATTAGCAATCAAATCACAATGACCAAAACTTTGCATAAGATAATTAGCAATCAAATCACAATGACCAAAACTTTGCATAAGATAATTAGCAATCAAATAACAATGACCAAAACTTTGCATAAGATAATTAGCAATCAAATCACAATGACCAAAACTTTGCATAAGGATAATTAGCAATCAAATCACAATGACCAAAACTTTGCATAAGGATAATTAGCAATCAAATCACAATGACCAAAACTTTGCATAAGATAATTAGCAATCAAATCACAATGACCAAAACTTTGCATAAGATAATTAGCAATCAAATCACAATGACCAGGTCCTGTATAATGCAATGTTATTGCTCTTGCTTACCCACCAAATGCCATCCAATCTAATGATAAGAATAATGATATGATTTCATATAGTCTTGTGAGTTTACCCTCATGGAAATTCGGACTGCTCTCTCTTTGGGGAAAGCGAGCTGCCATACAGTATACGGCGCTACCCATTTTTTTCTTCTTTTTCCTGCATACGTGTATGCGTGTTTCCAAACCCCGGGACTTTGGCTGTCAACTTGGGTTCTTTATCACGTGCATGTGTGTATTGATGTTTCCAAACCCTGGGACTTTGGCTGTCAACTTGGGTTCTTTATCGTGCGCATGCGTGCACACGGGGATGTTTGGACACTGAGGAGAGTCTGCACAAAGTTGACTGGTAAATAAATCTCTCGATGAAACCCATGCCGATAACGACACCTGGTTTTGAAGCCAGCGCTGCTACCGACTGAGCTCGCCCCTTCCGCCTTTTTTTATCACTGCAAAATCTAGCTATCCGTTCACACACTTTGTGTTACACTGAAACAAAAATCTACTTTCATGAATTTAAAGAACCTTCCTGTGACTTTCTCCTAAGTGTATCACATTGTTCCACCCACCAACTCAGCTGTTTCTACACCAAGGTTCACACATCTGAGAAACAAGCAAAGGGAAGTAAGCGCACTAAATGCACACCACATGTGTAAGGCCTAAAAAAAAAATAGGTGTGGTTACGGTAACCCGACCTACCCTATTTTTAGGGGCCGATCCTATAACTTTTTATTACATTTGTCAAAAGAAAAAAGAAACAAGAAGGGCAAAGCCCATACGACTCACATGCTTGACCTTGACCTTTACATGACCTTGACCTTCAGGGTCAAGGTCAAATAACTAAACCTAGTAATGACATCATACACTAAGAACTGCTTTAGACATTTTTCCTACCAAAATACAATGTGACCTTGACCCAAGGTGAAGGTCATCCAAGGTCATGCAACACAAAGCTGTTCATTCAAGACATAGGAAGTACAATGGTGCTTATTGGCTCTTTCTACCATGAGATATGGTCACTTTTAGTGGTTCACTACCTTATTTTGGTCACATTTCATAAGGGTCAAAGTGACCTTGACCTTGATCATATGTGACCAAATGTGTCTCATAATGAAAGCATAACATGTGCCCCACATAATTTTTAAGTTTGAAACAGTTATCTTCCATAGTTCAGGGTCAAGGTCACTTCAAAATATGTATACAATCCAACTTTGAAGAGCTCCTGTGACCTTGACCTTGAAGCAAGGTAAACCAAACTGGTATCAAAAGATGGGGCTTACTTTGCTCTATATATCATATATAGGTGAGGTATTCAATCTCAAAAACTTCAGAGAAAATGGGGAAAATGAGAACAATAGCTGTTTTTTAGGCAACATTTATGGCCCCTGCGACCTTGACCTTGAAGCAAGGTCAAGATGCTATGTATGTTTTTGGGGGCCTTGTCATCATACACCATCTTGCCAAATTTGGTACTGATAGACTGAATAGTGTCCAAGAAATATCCAACGTTAAAGTTTTCCGGACGGCCGGACGGACGGACGGACGGACGGACGGACGGACGGACGGACGGACGGACTACTCGGGTGAGTACATAGACTCACTTTTGCTTCGCATGTGAGTCAAAAAACTAGTGCAAAAAACGCAATGAAAGCGAAAGCGCCCGAGTCGCACACTTATTTCCCTGTCAAGTAAGTTTAATTTGTACACATTAGAAAAAAAAGTAAAAAAAAAAAAAAAGTGATTGCCTACCTACCTACCCTATTTTTTTTGGCTATGTTACCGTAACCACACCTATTTTTTTTTGTGTGCCTAATACAGAGTAAGTGAGAGTTGTGAGGAACCAATCTCCTGGCACATGAGAGAATAACAAGCACTGAATTGAACAAGCAACTTAAAATACCCCCCCCCCAAACCTAAAAAAACCCAAAACAAAATGTTACCAACATACTAACCGTAATTCTTTTTGACCTTGTCATTTATTCTTTCTAGCCTTACCTGTCCAAAGGTCATGTACTGCGGCACCCCGGGCGTGGCAGCGGAGGGAGGGGGGACCATGGTGGGCAGGGTGGGTGGCGTCCCCTGCAGGCTGCCCAGGAAGGACGACTCGGACAGGGAGATGGTGGACAGGGCTGGGACAGAAGACAGCGCGCTAAGGTTCAAGCTGGACAGGGAGGTGGGGGTCAGGGAGGCCAGAGAGGTGGGGCCGGTGGTGGCCGGGGGCGCCGTCTGGCAGCCAGACTCCACGGTGGTGCCGCCCGTGCCCCGTTTGCGTTTCTTGCCCACTTTGGGCACCCAGGGCACGCCCTTACAAGACGTCTTCTGGTGCTGCTGCAGGTGGGTCAGCTGGGTGAAGGGCCGGTCGCACACCGGGCACGAGAACGGCTTCTCACCTGCAATAACAGCGACTTAACATAGGTAGGTCAGCGAGGGAACAGCATGCTGCCACACCATGCACTCACCTAGAATAACACCTGGAATAACACCTGGAACAACAGGTATTTAACATTGGCTTTTCATTTGTAACCAAACGTACAACCTCCACAAATCTGAGAGAAACAAAGGTCTTACTAAGGAGAGTCATAAAATGGAGGTAAATTTGAAGAAATGATGAACAAAGAATCTGAAAAAGCAAGGCCTTAAAACAGGGGAGGTTTTAAATGTGTGTGTGGGGTGTGTGTGTGGGGTGTGTGTGGGGTGTGTGTGTGGGGTGTGTGTGTGAGGTGTGTGTGTGGGGTGTGTGTGTGGGGTGTCATAACTGTGGGGTTCCATGGTACGCAATACAGGTTAGCATGAAGGGAAAAAAGGTGTTGCCTCAGGATTCAGGTTCCTACCAAAGATGTGCATCACAGCGGCCTAGACAGGTGCAGGGCTTTCTATCTCTGACTCTTTGTTACACTCAGAGTTGCTGCTGCCTGCACAACAGTCAGTACGCCTCAACACACCCCGTCATCATACGCCAATCATCACTCAAAGCTCAACACACCCCGTCATCATCCGCCAATCATCACTCAAAGCTCAACACACCCCGTCATCATCCGCCAATCATCACTCAAAGCTCAATACAAGAAAATGTAGATTACAGGAAATATGTGGTAGACACCATAAAGTGGTGTGAATGGTTCTAAAGACTATCACTAGCTCAGCAATCTGACTTGACAGAAGGCATGGCTTTCAGTGTCTTGCTGATTACATGGGTGCATGTGGGGTGTAACGCTCTGCCTCAACTTTCCCTTTTTATACTTTCTATATGTTGAAACATTGCCGTTATTTCTTTCATATTCTTCGTTATTCACTAGTTTTATTTATCAACTTTCACTGCTTAAAAGAAGCTTGCTTCTGTCCTGTATTTTCGTCCAGTAGGCACCACCAATAAAACAGCATTCCCGTTTAGCCACATGCACCAATTTTATTGCTACATATACAATGTACCACCATCTCCTCCCCTCATCCAATCCAATAACTCCATTATCAGTCAGTGTGAGATCGCTGGTGACGCTTCAGCTCGCTCTCAAAGACAAACTCCTTGTCGCAAAAGGGACACTCCAGGAATCCCCCCCCCCCCCCCCCCCTAATGACACCCTAGATCCTTACCAGTGTGGGATCGCTGGTGACGCTTGAGCTCGCTCTCAAAGACAAACTCTTTGTCGCAGAATGGACACTCCAGGACGCGCCTCCCCTTGGTGTGCAGCTTGGCGTGGTTGAGGAAGTTCTCGTAGGAGGAGAATGTGATGTTGCAGACGGAGCACTGCGGCAGGTGTTTAGGCTGGTGCGTCTTCTTGTGGGCCTGCAGGTGGGTGGCCTGCGTGAAGCCGCGGTCACACTCCGTGCAGTTGTACGGCTTCTCACCTGTGTGGCAACAATGGTCAATGACTTAACACATTTCAGGAGCCCCGGCTGTATTTTCTGATTTATTTAAAACACACTATAATCATGATCTTTCTCATGGAAACGGGTCAGAGTCCATTTTGGGTCAATGATTTTATAAAATGTCAGTAGCTCTGGCTGATTTAATTCTTTTTATGTTTATTTGATGTATTTCTCCTGCCTTTTGTAGATGATCAGCTTACAAAACACCCACCATGATCACTACTTCGTGACTGACACAGATACAGAAGATACTAGGCAAGTCGAAAAATACATAAGGCTAAAAAAATTAAATGTTTGCTTCTTATGACAAGGGAACACATTACAGTGGGTATGTCTGCTTTTTGTTTTAAATGAAGTTTGTTTCCTATTTACACAGGCACATGTGGCTTTTCATTGTCCAGAAATTGGGCGAGCTCTGACCCCCCAAGGTTTTCCGAGAAGAGTAACTAACCTTGTAAAGTCTGCAAAAATGGAGTTTAGGCACTTTGAATCAATATCTTTCTTTGTGGGGTAAAAACAAATTTTACACAAATCTAGTATTTGGAGCAAAACATAGAGGTTGGACAAGGGAATTGGAAACAGAATTTTTTTCTGGGCCTAACCAACCCCACCGCTTCATACCTGTATGAGTTCTCTCGTGACGCTTGAGGTCAAAAGGGTAGGAGAATTCCTTCCCACACTCGGTGCACTCCAGCTTCTTGTTCTTGATCCGCGGGGCCCGGGGTTGACGCGGCTGTTTGGGGGTCTTGGCCCTGGAGCCCCGTGCGGCGTACTTGGAGAACCACTTCTTCATGGAGGACAGCTGCACGGCCTTAGACACGCTGGACCCGCCCTCCCCAGAGTTGGTGTAGCTGGTGAACCACTTCTTCTTCAGGCTGGGCTGGCCCGCCGAGGCCCCGTTCTCTCCACCATTGCTACAAAAGAATGACGAAATGAATAAATAAAACAAGAAGAGCAAACGCTCGATCGAGTCACTTTCGCAGTTCTGAATATTATATGAGGCATCAGATGGACAGGAAGAAATTGCTATTCACAACACAATGAGTCACGTTCACATAAAATTTGAGCCCGGTCACTTTTATAGTTTCCGAGAAAAGCCCAACGTTAAGTTGTGTGTTGCCGAACAGAAAAGGCTAGTTATCTCCCTTGTTTTTCTGATAACGTTCGTAAAAGGCTACAGATGTAAATACTTTGATGTAAAGAATAATCCTACAAAGTTTCAATCACATCCGATGAACTTTGTCAAAGATATAAAATGTCTAATTTTTCCTTTGACGCTGACCTGTGACCTTGAAAAAGGTCAAAGGTCAACGAAACCATCGTTAAAGTGTAGAGGTCATTGGAGGTCACGACTAAACAAAATATGAGCCCGATCGCTTTTATAGTTTCCGAGAAAAGCCCAACGTTAAGTTGTGTGTTGCCGAACAGAAAAGGCTAGTTATCTCCCTTGTTTTTCTGATAACGTTCGTAAAAGGCTACAGATTTAAATACTTTGATGTAAAGAATAATCCTACAAAGTTTCAATCACATCCGATGAACTTTGTCAAAGATATAAAATGTCTAATTTTTCCTTTGACGCTGACCTGTGACCTTGAAAAAGGTCAAAGGTCAACGAAACCATCGTTAAAGTGTAGAGGTCATTGGAGGTCACGACTAAACAAAATATGAGCCCGATCGCTTTGATAGTTTCCGAGAAAAGTCCAACGTTAAGGTGGTGTCTACGGACGGCCGGCCGGCCGGACAGACTAACACTGACCGATTACATAGAGTCACATTTTCTCAAGTGACTCAATAATACGTCAATAATTCCATGGAAATGATTTTGGATTGATTGCGCCTGCGAAAAGACAAAACCTTGTTCTCCTTACTAAATCATTTTCTGTATGTAATAACAGCCTTGAAAGTCAAAACAATGGTGCATTAGCCTTTGGCTAGTGGTTCTCAAAATGTACTAGCCAAAGAGCAAATTTTACACACCAAACCAAACTCGCATTTGGCGAGTAGATGAACATTTCTACTTGCCAGTTACATGTTTCTACTCGCCATGGCGAGTACAATACTCGCCACTTTCAAGGCTGAATAACAGATAACTGTAAATGAAGGTTGTAGGTTGTGGTATGTACCGGACCAGCAACATTTCTGGCGGGCCAGTAACTTTCTTGACGTTACTCGCTCGGTTGGCGAGTTAAAAATTTGAGATTTGGCCATCCCTGAACGTACCACTGTCTTTGTTTGCAGATGGTGGCAATGGCACTTCTTTCCTTGACCATGTAAGTCACAGCTAAAACTAATTCTTCTAGGGAAAGGAAGTAAACTGAATCCAAAACACCAACCTGTTACTGGCACTCCCACTTCCAGAAGAGTCTCCAGAGTCTTCTTTACTGGGCACCTGCTGCTGTTGTTGTTGTTGCTGCTGCTGCTGCTGCTGTTGGACATACACCGGACTTGTATCTTGCTGAGGCGCTGCAGCAGCTTGTTGTTGTTGCTGCTGTCTTTGTTGTTGCTGCTGCTGCTGCTGTTGTTGATGATGTTGTGCTTGTTGTTGCGCCTGCTGCAGGTTAAACTGACTGACCTCCCCTTTATCCGTCTTGACGGAGGCGAAGGTGGGCGTGTTCTCAGAGTAGAGGTTGGCGAAGTAGGGGCTGGGGAAGTGTGCAGTGGGCATGGGGGGCAGACGGCCCGTGAACAGGTTGTCGGCCGTGTTGATGGTGGTCACCGACATGGGGGAGATGCGGCTGTACGTGTTGGGATCCATGGCGACCGAAGCCAGAGCAGCAGCAGTGGTGGTGGTGGTGTGGAAGGTGTTGGGGGTGGGGCTGCTGCCGCTGCCACTCAGTGGTAGACCCTTGAAGATCTTCCTCCTGGATGTCTGAGGCCAGAAACAAACATGCACAGCAGTTAACATCAGCAAGCAAAAAACATATACAGTGGAACCCCCCTTTTAAGACTCCCTTCCTTTAGTTTAATACCCTTGTTTTCTCTGACTTCCTGTTCAGAACTCTGTAAATGTAAACCCCCATGTTAAGACCCTTTCTTTTTAAGACCTGCAGGGTTCGACACTAGCGGGGGCGGGGGGCGGAACGCCCCAGAGTTTTCTGTTCCGCCCCAAACATTGCCGAAGCTTGGGGCCCACTCCGCCCCAGGATAAATTCCAACAATGACAAACCGAAAATTCTAATGCCAGAGCCAATCACTAAAAATCGCCAGTCAAAGTCGTCACTGAAATTTACGTTACGATCAATGCCGCAGTCAAGAAAAAAACACATTGAAATCGTCGAAGGACAATGCCGCAAGGGAAATAACTCCCAGATTGCGCTCTTTAGCGTGAGAGATAAGTATCGCCTTCAAATGCCAAACGCAAAATGTGGCGACACATCCCTGGTGTAAAAAGACATGGAAATGAATATGAAGAACAGGGTGGAGAGAAACGAAAAAAGGAGACCGATGCAGCCAAAAGCGCTGTCGTAATGTCAATGTCAAATGGTTGAAATAATTTCCCTGGCTTCAGTACGATGAAGAAAAACAGACAATGCATTGCCGCACGTGAATACTGAGAGTGGGCCCCAGATTTTTGTTTTCCGCCCCAGCAATTTCCATCTCTGGGGCCAGTGTGGCCCCAGGCCAAATAAGTTAGTGTCGACCCCTGACCTGATTATCTCAGATGTTTGAAGGTCTTAAAAGGGGGTTTCACTGTACTGGTTCAGTGACCCAATAGTTACACACAGCTTCTGCTGGCAACACTGTACTGGTTCAGTGACCCAATAGTTACACACAGCTTCTGCTGGCAACACTGTACTGGTTCAGTGACCCAATAGTTACACACAGCTTCTGCTGGCAACACTGTACTGGTTCAGTGACCCAATAGTTACACACAGCTTCTGCTGGCAACACTGTACTGGTTCAGTGACCCAATAGTTACACACAGCTTCTGCTGGCAACACTGTACTGGTTCAGTGACCCAATAGTTACACACAGCTTCTGCTGGCAACACTGTACTGGTTCAGTGACCCAATAGTTACACACAGCTTCTGCTGGCAACACTGTACTGGTTCAGTGACCCAATAGTTACACACAGCTTCTGCTGGCAACACTGTACTGGTTCAGTGACCCAATAGTTACACACAGCTTCTGCTGGCAACACTGTACTGGTTCAGTGACCCAATAGTTACACACAGCTTCTGCTGGCAACACAAAGCAAAACAGAAACAACTTGAGTTGAGGGGTAAGAGTTACAGGTTGTCCTGCCTCTGTGTGTTGCTATGTGTGTGTGTTGAGGGGTAAGAGTTACAGGTTGTCCTGCCTCTGTGTGTTGCTATGTGTGTGTGTTTCTGTGTGTGTGTGTGTGTGTCACTGTGTGTGTGTCACTGTGTGTGTGTCTGTCTGTGTGTCACTGTGTGTTTGTGTTTCTGTGTGTGTGTGTGTCACTATCTGTTTCTGTGTTTGTGTACGTCACTGTGAGTGTGTTTCCGTGTGTGTTTCTGTGCGTTACTGTGTGACTGTATGTGTGTTTCTGTGTGTGTCATACTCATAGCAAACACATCCCCTGTACGTGTAAGACCATCATAAACTATCTACATGACTGAGACTGACCCCCTGTGAGTGTGACTGTGATGTGTTGTGCTGGAAATGGGAGAGTTGCTGGTGAGCTGCCTGAGCCTGGAGATGAACGCCGTGAGGGTAGTGGGAGCCGGTCACGTCTGTCTGCAAACCGGCTGCTCCGCTGCTGCCGCCTTTCCACCGCTTCTTGGCGGCCTCAGCATCCAGACACAGCTGTCGCACCAGCTCGTCGTCCATGACCAGCGATCATTGTGGAAACTTTCCGCTCACTTCAACCCTGACCTGGTCTACTGTTCACTGCAACACACAGAACATACATGGTCAGGGATCATTGTGGCAACTTGCCGCTACCTGTCTACTGTTCACTGCAACACACAGAACATACATGGTCAGGGATCATTGTGGCAACTTGCCACTACCTGTCTACTGTTCACTGCAACACACAGAACATACATGGTCAGGGATCATTGTGGCAACTTGCCGCTACCTGTCTACTGTTCAATGCAACACACAGAACATACATGGTCAGGGATCATTGTGGCAACTTGCCGCTACCTGTCTACTGTTCAATGCAACACACAGAACATACATGGTCAGGGATCATTGTGGCAACTTGCCGCTACCTGTCTACTGTTCACTGCAACACACAGAACATACATGGTCAGGGATCATTGTGGCAACTTGCCGCTACCTGTCTACTGTTCACTGCAACACACAGAACATACATGGTCAGGGATCATTGTGGCAACTTGCCGCTACCTGTCTACTGTTCACTGCAACACACAGAACATACATGGTCAGGGATCATTGTGGCAACTTGCCGCTACCTGTCTACTGTTCACTGCAACACACAGAACATACATGGTCAGGGATCATTGTGGCAACTTGCCGCTACCTGTCTACTGTTCAATGCAACACACAGAACATACATGGTCAGGGATCATTGTGGCAACTTGCCGCTACCTGTCTACTGTTCACTGCAACACACAGAACATACATGGTCAGGGATCATTGTGGCAACTTGCCGCTACCTGTCTACTGTTCAATGCAACACACAGAACATACATGGTCAGGGATCATTGTGGCAACTTGCCGCTACCTGTCTACTGTTCACTGCAACACACAGAACATACATGGTCAGGGATCATTGTGGCAACTTGCCGCTACCTGTCTACTGTTCACTGCAACACACAGAACATACATGGTCAGGGATCATTGTGGCAACTTGCCGCTACCTGTCTACTGTTCAATGCAACACACAGAACATACATGGTCAGGGATCATTGTGGCAACTTGCCGCTACCTGTCTACTGTTCAATGCAACACACAGAACATACATGGTCAGGGATCATTGTGGCAACTTGCCGCTACCTGTCTACTGTTCAATGCAACACACAGAACATACATGGTCAGGGATCATTGTGGCAACTTGCCGCTACCTGTCTACTGTTCACTGCAACACACAGAACATACATGGTCAGGGATCATTGTGGCAACTTGCCGCTACCTGTCTACTGTTCACTGCAACACACAGAACATACATGGTCAGGGATCATTGTGGCAACTTGCCGCTACCTGGTCTACTGTTCACTGCAACACACAGAACATACATGGTCAGGGATCATTGTGGCAACTTGCCGCTACCTGTCACAATGTTGAGAACATATTTTTTAGTGAAAAGTTTATTTTGTTTGGTATTGATAAATATTTCAAAAGTAGTACAGTTTTTGATTTTATAATATTAAATGCCAAATGTTTTATTTACAAGTGTAAGTATGCAAAAGCTGTTCCTACAATGGCTCCATTGAAAAGAGATCTGAGAAAAAGGTATTTGGTAGAAGAATATTTAAGTAAAATTAATTTTACATAATAAATTTCTCCTGGAGTGGTACCCATTTAAACCTCTGATATTGTCAAATGATTGATTGTCTTTCTGATTGAGCTTGTAAGGATGACATTTGGTTTTTGGAGGTAATAGGAGGTTAAAGATGTTTTTCATTTTAGACAAGTTTGAAGTTGAACATAAACATTGTCTGTATATTTTGCAGCAGCTTAACGGAGAACAGGACTTGGTGGTATGAGTAGTTTTACAAAATAATCAAATAGAAACATAAAAAAGGAGACGAAGAGCTTGTTTACATAATTTAGAAATGTATTGAATATGGGCTGTGAATTTGTATGCTTTAGTGTGTTTTCCCGTTGTTGTTTTTTTTCTTTTTCTTTTAATTTTTATCAATTTTTTTATTTTATTTTTGTTGTTGTTGAAGATGCATAGTTTTGTATGGTTGATGTTATTTTATGCTGCTGTCTGATGTTGATGTCGTGTACCAAAAGGAAATAAAAACGTGTTTAAAAAAACCAAAAAACAAAAACAAACTTCCAGCTACCTTGCCGCTCACTTTAACCGTCACCAGACACCTGGTCTACTCTTCACTGCAACACACAGAACATACATGGTAGTGGTACTGGTGGAGACAGTTATTATGATTAACTAAGTTACATTACTTACAAATACAAGTTATAATAAATTACAACAATGATGCCAGGTAGTCAGTGGTACTGATCTGAACCATTGTTCTGACCCCTTGCTGGTCGACTGTCTGATAGTTTTTAACATGTATACATGTAGGACTAGGAGCCTTTCTGACTGAACTTTTTTTTTTTTTAACCAAGACATTTATTTAGATTTAGACCTACACATTACCAAAAAAACAACATGTTTTTAAGTCTAGGTCCAATTTTTGGTTTTTTGGTTTGCTTAACGCCCAGCCGACCACGGAGGGCCATATCAGGGCGGTGCTGCTTTGACATATAACGTGCGCCACACACAAGACAGAAGTCGCAGCACAGGCTTCATGTCTCACCCAGTCACATTATTCTGACACCGGACCAACCAGTCCTAGCACTAACCCCATAATGCCAGACGCCAGGCGGAGCAGCCACTAGATTGCCAATTTTAAAGTCTTATGTATGACCCGGCCGGGGTTCGAACCCACGACCTCCCGCTCACGGGGCGGACGCCTTACCACTAGGCCACCGTGTTGCGGTTCCTAGGTCCAATTCAACCAAACTTATTAATATAAGTCAGATTGTCCTATAAGCCTGGGAACAACACTGGAGTGGTAGCAATCTCTCACTCTCACAACATACATTTCTGAGAAAGTCAAGTTTCACGTTTAGTACTTTACAAGAAAGTGAGCCTTACATTTTAACTTAAATTAGTTAGAATGGAGGTGAACATAAAATAAGGGGATACAGAGTTTGAAATGGAGGAAAACCTGAAATTAAGGTACATCTTAAAGATAAACCAAACATTTCACTGAATTTACAACCTGTGCAAACATTTCTTCCCTTAAACTTAATCCACCTGCTACTGCTGTAAATCTTGCCAAAACCTTCAAGCTTTAACTTTAATAAGTTTAACTTTAAGGATAATAATCTTACCACTTGGGCAATGTGCTTGTGTTGCTATGATGAGATGTGAGATTATGTGCGTTTTTCAAAGCATAAGATTGATCACATACTCAAGTTAGGCATAAGGGGTCCAACTGAACTCGACAAAGTATTGTAATATGTACATGTATACATATGGTCGGCTATCTCACGAGAACTGCACTTGCATAAGTTGCAAAGGTTGATGTTCTAAGTTCAACAAAGCATAACATTAACAAAGAGTATGTCTTGCAGATTATCTTGCGAGAGCTGCTCAGATTTGCGAAAAGGTCTATTAGAGTAGACTGCCTAAGTTAACAATGCCTACGTTAGCTTTTTGCTTGTTTCTCTCACTCTCACTCTTAGTACAGTGTGCAGCCTACATCATCATTTGATGTTTTTTGGCAATGCATTGACAGGAACTACTCTCATTCTGGCTATCACAATACTATCACTAACTAACACTACCTTTCATCTAAATCCCTTCTTACTAGCACTATAGTGGGTGACTACTTTTAATTGTCTTAACTTTTTTTAACTTCAGAGTCACTCAGTTACTCAGTCAGACTGCTTTTGAATTTGCGTGGAAGCATGCAAACTGTTGTTAAAAGATTTGGCAAGTTAACTATAGAAATTAGAATCAGGAGAACATTTCACTCTCACACTGAGTCACAGGCGTTGATAATTAACCTTAAAAGGTTCCTGCAATCCTGATCCTGATTCCGACAGGCATGCTGTCTGTTTACTACAGAATCATATTGTGATAGCTGGATTATACGCCGCATCATGCAAAAACAATATTTTGCAGATTGCACAACTGTGTTTATCGTGAATCGAATTTGTATTTTGGGAAAGGAGTAACCGAAGTGGCACTGGCAAGAGATCGAGTGAGTGATCTAGACTAATCGATCGGGACTAACAAAGTTTCGCTTCACACCAAGCAACGGCTAAAGATTGCATTGGTTCACAGGTAAATATTCCATTGCTGTGGTTTTGTTGTAGGAAAACTGTTAAGAAATATGTGCTTCCACAAACCAAAATTTAATCGGAACGCTCATCTTGCATCGCACCGGTGATCTCCCTTGCATGCACAGACTGCACATTTCGTGCCAACAAATCCCTTAAATAGCAAGCAACAATTTAGCCAACACGTCCAAAATAGTAAACAGTATTGCCTTACCACGACTGCTGATGAAATAAATGTTGTGGCAACCATTTGAGGATGAAAACTATGCAGTTTGTTCGTCTTTGTTTCCAGCCGATGGGACTCCGACAACCGGAAGCAGTCGCATTTCAACTTTTGTATGAATCGTGCCGATGCAAAATTGTTGATGGTCAGAAATGCATTTTCGCGTCTAATTCATTGATAATGGACCTAAAGTTCTCTAAGCATAAAAGAATAACCTTTTTCTTCAATCGTCTTTCAGTATTAAACTACAGGTTAAAAATAGAATCAATGTACTTCCGGACATATTCAGGGGAAGCTACACTTCCGATGTGTAATTTTCTTTCATAGTATCGGTTGCCTCCCATGATTCAAGATGTGAAGCACAATTATTTAGCAATTAACATATCTCGACATTCACTGGTCTTGGGGTGTTTGTTTTCAAAGAAGAAAGAAACTTGCTTGAACACGGACCACTTCTCCGAGCAAAATCAACAAACCTAATCACTCGCATTCCACCTCAAGGTCTCGGCCAACCAAGACTATGGCATAGGCCTACTCGTAGCAAAGCCGCCGAATGGTGGAACGTGACGTGTTTCAGAACTTCTTCTGGACAACTCGGATGGTCTTCTGCGTAGTGGTTGGCACGAGATTCTTTTTCTTCTTCGACAGTTCATCCTCCGATACTGTAGCAAAACGTTTCATCTTTTTTTTTCACTTTCGAGAATGCGGACGACTGAACTTGACCGCTAAAAAGTATTCCTTTCGGTATTATTACGCCGAGTCTGAACATGAGGTCTGAACATTGTTTTTAGGCAGGATCTAGGTGAAAGCGAGGCTGTTCTTATCTCTGTGTACAGTCGAGAGAGAGAGAAATACATGTCGAGACATAATGTTTTCATTACTGAAGACTGAGTCCAAGTTAGCTGTTTCATATTTTCCAGGGTTTTACATGGGATCGACCCTTGAGTATGGGGCAGTTGTGTGGGACCCTTATCTAAAACAGGACATCGACAAAATCGAGAAGGTACAGCACAAGGCAGCCAGATTCATCTGCAAAGACTACAGATCCAGAGAACCTGGCTGCATCACAGCAATGCTACAGCGACTAAACCTACCCACACTTGCAGATCGGCGCAAACAACTCCGCCTGACAATGCTATATAAAATAACGGGAGGACAAGTACCAGCTATACCCCCAGAAAGTTTCCTCACCCCCGCAGATAAGACCAAGCGGAAAATTATATCAACAAAGTTTTACGGGTGCACATCAGAAAACCCCGTTGAGAAGCGAGTCTACAACAACTCGAGACCCTTCAAAATTCCGGATAGCCGATCTGAACCGTATAGAAACTCTTTTTTTGTCAGGACGCCGACTGAATGGAACCGCCTACAAGACTCCGTGGTACATTCAGCAACTGCCAACACATTTACATCAGGTGTTGGCAGGGCCCCACCACCATAGGCGCACCGCCAGGTGTTTTTATCCTGCTTTTAAACACTGCCCAAATTCCAGCAGTTGACACCACCAACCTGGAAGGGCATGCATGTATAGAAAGTTTTTAAACTCCGTCACGCTGCGCTCTCTCGCCCATTGCGACGACAGCCATTATTGGCTACTGCAATGTACTACATCCAGATCCAGATCCAGATCCAGATCCAGATCCAGATCCAGGATATCACGCCGTGGATGGTGGCACGCATATTTTTTTCCACCGCAGGAACAACACCCAATTCGTTCGCACGAGGAAGCAAAATTGTTATCTCGCAAAGGAATTGCCCCGTGAAGGTACGTTGTGGCAAATCACATTATTAAGTATAGATATTCTGAAGCAGAATTGCCTGGGCTATATGTATAATATGTAATTTATGTCTTGTTGTGTACTCGTGAACAGTGGCGTTCGATTTTCTGCCGAAGTCCGTGAAAATTATACAGAGAGGTCTCAATTTCGTACAAATTAACCTAGAACTACCATTTGAAGCACTATTTTAATACTCACAGTTTAATCTTCGATACCTTGCAGCCTTGTATGCGCGTTTTTGGGCACCAACATCGTGGATAAGCTGCTCTAATCTAGCGTTATTTTGTGGTACTCGATTCTCAGTGGGTAAGGTCCCCCGCAGACACCAGATAAGGTCCCCTGCATTTTTGACCAAGCTGCGGGGGATCTTACCCCGTCAAATTTCACTGTTGATCTTTGAACCGATCGTGAGTCTAAACTAAGGTAAGCTTAAACTTAAAAATGAAGAGCAGTATCCACAAGTAGTTTGACTTTGACCAGCAAAAAGATTTAAGTCCTTCTGTTGACCGTGCTTTGTGTTATTTCATCATTTTTAACGTGGGAGACAGTATTTCTGACTTGTCTTGATGACATTTCTTCTCTTATGTAGTACACGAGAGTGTAAATGGTAAGACAACTAGCTGATCCAATGCAAAATAAAGTACCGAACAGTATGATATAAACTTCAATACTAGAAAGTCTGGTTATCTACTATTTTAAGGCATTAATTTGGAGACACCTACCATGTTGTTCGTCTTGCGGGGGAACGAATTGGGTGTTGTTCCTGCGGTGGAAAAAACTAGGCGTGCCACCATCCACGGCGTGGATATGCTCATCCATACACTTGCATGACTCAGACACCAAAAATCAGCAATTAATTAACCTATGCCTATGACTGCTTCTTGTCAAAAGTGGGTTTTTTTTAAGGATGAATATTGCAGTGACTCTAGTGCTGGTTGAACAATTATTCATAAAAAATCCATTCAACACACAGGGGCGGACCTAGTTGTGGATAAGGGGGGGGTTCCAAATTGGAGCAGGGGTCCAGGGGCCGCTCAGGCCCCGGTGGGGTCCATGGGCAAAGCCCTGGTGGGGGGTCTGGGGGGCAGATGCTGAAGGAATTTTATTTTTTTAGGTCAATCGGAGGCCTCTCGTGGAAGATAACAAGGTAAAAAAACAACGGATGGGGGGTGGGGGGGGGGTTCCGGGCACCCAGGAACCCCCCCCTAGGTCCGCCCCTGACACAGGAAGTGGGAAGAATGTCGACGTAGACCGCGAATCGAGACGAGAGTGACTGGTGGGGGCTGGGCCGCTATTATTATCCAAGCTGAGCGCGGGCGGAGCCCGCGCGTAGCGAGGTAGTTTTTTTTTTCATCTCCCAGCACTGAAAATTTTTTTGCCAAGTGGTGTCTGTCTGGACATTGTTCTAGAATTCATCTTTTAGCACAATATTAGCGACACTGTTTGGACAATTCTATTAAAATTAGGCGTACAAACTGATTTTGTTTCGGGGAATCCTCTCAGAGGATCAGAATTTTCATATAATATCATCGGAAGCTGTTACAACGGGAAAATGTGAAACTTTTGTCACTTTTTAACATGGAATTTCATCTTTGAGCGTTTCAAGCGGACTTTAATAAAATAGTTATTTGCGAATTAAGCAGCGGAAGACACTCACCGGTTCAACATGTGTATGGTCATTAAACCTCAAAACATTTCAGTAAGTGGTTTAGACAAACACCTCGGACATGTGAGGGTGACTGGTTTGTAGCTGAAGAGTTTTTTTTCTAAAGTGTGTTCTAAATACAAATGACGTACTGGTAATGATGTAATGAGTTGTTCTAATCTTGTTCTTGGAACTCTTGCTGTTCCAAGCTTGTTCTTAGCAAGTCTTGGTGACGAGAACAAAGACTATCAATGAAATCTTTAGAAATAACCTCTGACAACGACGACGATGACGACGACGACGACGATAACAACAACAACAACAAATGACATCGACGACGACGACGACAACAACAACAACAACAACAACAACAACAACAACAACAAAAACAACAACACGAGAACAACAACAATCACGACAACGAACATGACAACAACAACACCAACAACTACGACGACAACTACAACGACTGGGTTATGATGACATCACCAATGATTTAAAGGCCGTTAAAAAATCGTTAAATCCTATTTCTTCACTGATTCTTATGAAATTTTAAAGGTAGGTTTGTTGTCCCCAACTTATTTTCACTCCATACTTTTCCAGAAGAAAAACATAATTTTGGCAGTTAAAAACCGTTAAATTTCAATTCTTCACCGATATTTATGAAATTTTGTGGGTAGGTTCGTTGTCCCCAACTGATTTTCACTCTATACTTTTCCAGAAGAAAGACATAATTTTGGCAGTTAAAAAACGTTAAATTTCAATTCTTCACCTATCTTTATGAAATTTAGTGGGTGGGTCCGTTGTCCCAAACTGAATTTTAAGACATACTTTTCCAGACAAAAAACCTTATTTTTGGCAGTTAAAAACCGTTAAATCTCAATTCTTCATCGATATTTATGAAATTTTGTGGGTAGGTTCGTTGTCCCCAACTGATTTTCACTCCATACTTTTCCAGAAGAAAAACATAATTTTGGCAGTTAAAAACCGTTACATTTAAATTTTCACCTATCTTTATGAAATTTAGTGGGTGGGTCCGTTGTCCCAAACTGAATTTCAAGACAAACTATTCCAGTCAAAAAAACTTATTTTTGGCAGTTAAAAACCGTTAAGTCTCAATTCTACACCGATATTTATGACATTTTGTGGGTAGGTTTGTTGTCAGATTTGACATGATGGCAGAATTGAAAGTGTGAGATATCCTGATGTTTCACAATTTATGCTGCATAATTCAGCCCCATAGGCGCTTGAATTTTAGGTGGAGTTGGGTTTTTTTTCAGCCCAAACCAGTAACCCCCACATGGTTTTCATGTCCCTTTCTGAGAGACTTCAAGAAGTTTCAATTTGACGTCATGATTAGCCTGCCGCATTAGCAAGTATGAAAACACGTCATCGATGACACATTTTAAGACAGAGAGCCTGGAGAGAGAGAGAGAGAGAGAGAGAGAGAGAGAGAGAGAGAGAGAGAGAGAGAGAGAGAGAGAGAGAGAGAGAGAGAGAGAGAGAGAGAGAGAGAGAGAGAGAGAATCATGTACACACAGATGGACGACTTCGCTTGGGGTATGTACTGCCCGGCAGTACACATCTACTTAATTATTATTATTATTATTATGAACATTTGTGCGCCTAATCTAAATATAGCCCTAGGCGCTTACAAAATATAAAATACATAGTGAACATTATACGAAACACAAATCGACAAGGACCAAGACACTCGGACTCATACACTCGCAGACAGGCGCACAGCGAAAACGCGACGCACTCACTCATACCAACTACAGGCACATGCATTCTATTGCGCGGGTCCGCTATTGCGCGGGTCCGCTATTGCGCGGGTCCGCTATTGCGCGAATCTAACCCTAACCCTAACCCTAACCCTAAAGATTCGCGCAATAGCGGCCCCGCGCAATAGCGGCCCGCGCAATAGCGGGCCGACCCCGACTGGTGTGTGTGTGTGAGTACGTACCGTCAGTTCGTACGTGTGCAGTGTGTGTGTGTGTGTGTGTGTGTGTGTGTGTGTGTGTGTGTGTGTGTGTGTGTGTGTATGTATGTATGT
Organism: Littorina saxatilis; assembly: GCF_037325665.1. Classification (NCBI taxonomy): domain Eukaryota; kingdom Metazoa; phylum Mollusca; class Gastropoda; order Littorinimorpha; family Littorinidae; genus Littorina; species Littorina saxatilis. Next base: position 66,701,793 of record NC_090252.1, read on the forward strand.
ATGTACGTACGTACGTACGTACGTACGTGTGTGTGTGTTTGTGTGTGTGAGTGTGTGTGTGTGAGTTTGTGTGTGTGTGTGTGTGTGTGTACGTACTCGTACGTGTGTGTGTGTGTGTCACTGAGTGTGTGTGTGTGTCAAGATTCCTTAAAATTCTCAATACCCCCCAAAATAAAACCCCAAAAAACAACAACAACAACAAACAAACAAACCAGTCCGACAATCGAAACTGAGTATCCCTTTTCATAAAGAATTTCTCCCTGCAGCAGAAAACAAGAGCTGGCTTCTTGCAAAAGTGTTTGAAAGTGCTTGCACTGCTTGTGTGCATTGAGTCCAGTAAACCTGCAATGAGATGGCTCTTAATTCTTTGCTAAAATAGAGATTGCGTCCCATGTACGTCGAATAATTAGTCGTGTGTGTGTGTGTGTGTGTGTGTGTGTGTGTGTGTGAGAGAGAGAGTGTTTGTGTGTGTGTGTGTGTGTGTGTGTGTGTGTGTGTGAGAGAGAGTGTGTGTGTGTGTGTGTGTGTGTGTGCGTGCGTGCGGTCGTGTGTGTGCATGTGTGTGTGTGCAGTGTGTGTGCTGTGTATGTGTGTGTGTGTGTGTGTGTTTGTGTGCCACGGTGTGTGTGTGTGTGTGTGTGTGTGTGTGTGTGTGTGTGTCACGGTTTGTTTGTGTATGTGTGTATGTGTGTGTGTGTGTGTGTGTGTGTTGTGCGCGTGTGTGTGTATGTGTGAGTGTGTGTGTGTGTGTGTGTGTGCCCGTTGTGTGCGTTGTGTGTGTGTGATTTGTGTGCGCGTGTGCCGTGTGTGTGTGTGTGTGTGCGTTGTGTGTGTATGTGTGTGTGTTTACTTTTGTTTGTACGTATGTTGTGAAAGGGTGTATGTGTCAGAAGCGTCTTGGCAGAAAGCATGCCATTGTCTTACCGGAGGGAGGGGAAAGGGAGGAGCTGTTAACCGGTTAGTCAGAATTTTAGATCCCGCCACTATCTAATATCAGCCGTAGATGAAAGCTAGCGCCGAATGAAAGAGAGAGAGAGAGAGAGAGAGAGAGAGAGAGAGAGAGAGAGAGAGAGAGAGAGAGAGGAGAGAGAGAGAGAGAGAGAGAGAGGGAGAGGAGAGAGAGAGAAAGAGAGAGGGAGAGAGAGAGAGAGAGAGAGAGAGGGAGAGAGAGAGATTGATTGATTGATTGATTAAACTTTATTACAGAAGGATGGAGATTTTAGGCGTTGCCTAGTCTTACAATCTGTCCTTGCTAACTAACATGAATACAAAACAGACATGAAAACATTATAAGAGCAAAAGAGGTTGACGGCAAAAAAAAAAATCGTACATATGATAATAAATGGCATTTAAAGGCAAAGAAAAAGTTATAGTATTTGATACTATTAAATACAATAACAGCAATAGAAATATGAAAATAGAAATAATGGTAAGGATGATGATGTCATAACGATAATAACAATAAAAAATATAAAAAAAATATATAAAAAAATAATTAAAAAAATTAAAAAAATAAATAAAAAAATTTAAACAAAATCCCGAGCACTAGAAACATATGGTCCAAATGAAACAACAACGGCGAGCAAGCAAAATAACAAACAGTAAGTCATTTGTATTTTACAAAAAATACCGACAACATAGCAAAAGGAAGAAAAGAACTACAACAAAGGATATACCAACACAACAGTAACAACAGAAACAGTAACCCTGAAAAGAGACTGCTATAAGATAACCGGTATGTATGATAACATTAGGACGGTTTAATACATCGGAGTAAACCCATTTTGAATCACCACTAGGTTACGATAACGGTGGAATGCTCCACTTGGAATCAGATTTGAAACAAATGTCTGTGTATTTGCTTTTTAAAGGCTTTGACTGATGGAATATATTTTAATGCTGTTGGAAGTGAATTCCACACTGATGACCCTGAAAATGCAAGACTAGACTTGTACAAATCTAGTCGGGGGCGAGGTGGAATGAATTTACTAGAACCATACCTGTTGGTTGCTTTTTGAAACAGCGACAGAATGTACTCTGGGACTTCCTTGTTCATAACTCTAAACATGAATAATGATTTATTCAGTTTAAGCTGCTGGTTCAACGGAAGGAGGCCGAGCAGTTTCAGTTTTTCGTCAGTAGTGACCGATGAGTTAGGTATCATAAGTTTAGCTGCACGACGATGGAGAGAATTCAGTTTGATCATGTGAACATCACTGCAGTTGTCCCATAACGTAGAAGCATAACTTAAATGCGAAAGAATGTGTGCATGGTAAAATAATTTAAGAACTGAAGTGTCGACATAATATCGTAGCTGCGAGAATAAGAACATGTTTCTCGACAGCGTTTTGTTTATATTGTTTAAATGACATTTCCAGTTTAGCTCAGAATCTATTGTGACTCCTAGAACCCGATGTTCACGGACTTGCTCAATCGGTGATGATCCAAGGTTAAGCTTTAGAACAAGTGGGGCCAGAAAGTGCACTAGAAAGGCACTGCACCCAGTGCCGTTGTAGTGCAAGTGCACTACAAAGGCACTATCCGTGTGTGTATTAGCAAGTCCTCAGAGAGAGAGGGAGAGAGAGAGAGAGGGAGATAGAGGGAGGGAGAGAGAGAGAGAGAGAGAGAGAGAGAGAGAGAGAGAGAGAGAGAGAGAGAGAGAGAGAGAGAGAGAGAGAGGGGGTAACAGATCGCAGTTCGATCGAGGGTCGCACTCATTCAATCACACAGTTTTGATAACCACCGATCAGTCATGTAATATTGTGTTGTTGTTGTTGTTGTTTCTATTGTAGTTGTTGTTTCTGTTGTGTGTCAGTGTGTGTGTGTGTTCATTTGTGTGTGTGTTTGTGTATGTGTGTGTGTGTGTGTGTGTGTGTGTGTGTGTGTGTTTCTTGTATGTGCTTGCGTGCGTGCGCGTGTGCGTCGGTGATTGCGTGGGATAGTGTACGGGGTTGATGGAGGCCAGGGGCGGGGGTTAGATGGAGGAGGGGTAGGGGCGGGGGTGGGGGTGGGGGTGGGGGGTCTCTTGTTTCGCATTTAAAGTTTCAATGTACATCATCATCCAATCTCTTCTGTGAGAAATCAAGCGGCAACATACATTGAAACTTACAATGCAGGTGTCGCAGCCACTAAACCACCAACACTACCTGAGTAACAACATCGTGCGACATGTTGCGACGGGGAGACACATCGGAGAAAAACTGACAAGCACACACACAGCTATTCGATCATGACGTCGCAACCTCGCTCTGAGCGGCGATAGCAAGCCTACTACACGCCGAGACTACACACACAGCCAACCACGACAGCTGTGTCACGCTTAAATTCTCGTCTGCTTCGTTATAACCAGCGTGTTGCGCAGACGACAATTTTTTTTCAACGACATCTCTTCCATGATGGATCGGGATAATTCGAGAAAAAGTTAACATTTCGGCTTCCATTTGGACAAAAATGTGGTAGATGTTTTTTTCGTGAATTATTTCTGTTCGTGTCAGTGAACCCTGTTCTCTTTTTTTCTTACCAGAGTCACCGGAGAGAGATTTTCGATTTTTGCGGCATCAGTGTCGTCTGCATCGAACGTCAGCGTATGGCACAAAAGGTAGGAGATGATTTTCTTTTGTACATCAGTGACAAGCGCATCATTTGCAGATGCAGAGCACGTTGGTTAGATCCTGCTTAATTTCTTATTTATAATATATTAATGTGGGTTTTCATACTGTATTACCCAATGTTGACGGACTGTGTGATGATATCTTCTGCTATGATCTGTTGAGACAGTGATATCAAAATCGAGACCGGAGGTCGAGATTTTGATATCACTGTCGAAACAGACCAATAGGAGAAGATATCATCACACAGTCAGTCAATGTTAGATATATTGCTAATTCTCTGGACATTTTGTATTTACTGTAAAGAAATTACAAACGTATTTGTCTCAGTTTTGGCTGTTCCATATCCCTCCCTCTGATTATTATTCCTTTTTGTTTACTCTTTTCTTGTACTTTTCAGTTATTTAAAATGTCTTTTCTTTCAAAAAGTCTCTAGTCACTTGCTCAACTAAATTCTGGGATAATTACATTTTCATATATATTTGTTTGTTTTTAAATTTAGGTGTTTTTGTTTTTGAAGTGGGGAAGTAATAAAGAGGTCGTCGATATCAAAACTGATATCGACGGAAATGTCGTCGATATCACTTTTGCACCGAGCTCAGTTTTATCGCGTGTGCAGGAAAGGTAGACTGGAAAGGTAAATGAAATGTATCTTACACATAAGTCAGCGATGGGCACATGTCCGTTTAGTGGATAAAACCATATTGGATGCATCGAACTGAATTTCCTATCATTGATGCGGGCCCTCATACGTATAAATCGATGATATCGCAGTGTAAAAAATCAAGCTGAATATATAGGTACTTGAGAAATGTCTTTTACAAATAATTATGTGCGAATGAAGAGCATTTTGTGATTTGCGGATGCACAGTATGGTCAATCCTGTCTACTTTCCTATCATGCATCACGTGTTTTTATTATAATGCATTTATTATTTCTGTATGTGAATCAGAAGGCTGTAAAGGTATATGAGGGGTTTCTTTTACAAGGCAGTGAGAGGCATAGAATTTGAAACATAATAATTATTGGAAGAGCGTTCCTGTCATGTAAGCATTCACGTGGGCGTTCTAGCTGTGTTTATAGATGCCCTAGGTATACAAGTGCTATTTTAAGACTTTTTTATGCATATGTTTATGTCATCGAGGAGCACATAATTTGTGGATGAAACACAATATTGGATAGGAACTGACGTATTGTTTACCATGCGACAATTGATGCGGGCTGTAAAGCCTCGGTTACACAGGAACCGAATACTCCCGAATAAATTCGGGCCGATTCTGTCCGACCAGAATCGAGCCGCATTCGACCAGAATAGCACCGAATCTGACCCGAATGCCCCGAATATGGCCGAATAGAGCCGAATAACGACCCGAATGGCGACCCGAATCGGGACGAATATGGCCGAATGCGCCTGGGTCTGATAATTTGGACCGTACTCTCCGAATGATACGAATACGCCCGAATCTGCCAAGAATGTCCCGAATGCCTTCCCGAATGCATCCGAATTCCAGCCGATTACCTCCCGAATGTGGCCCGAATGAAATTTGTCGGGGCCTCATTCGGGAGTATTCAGGAGGGTATTCGGCTGGTTTTGAACATTTCAAAACGAGCCGAATCCCTCCACGAATGTTACAGAATCCCTACCGCATTTTTGCTCATTCGGGGAGGGAGAACAGAATACTCCAGAATGCACCCGAATAGGTGCATTCGGGTGGATTCGCAGCTGATTCGGGTCCGGTGTGACCGAGGCTTTACTGAATTAATCGATATCGCGTGTGTAAAAAATGTAGGTTGAAAATCAAAGGTAGAGGAGTTTTTCAGAGTTATACATGAATTAGTGAGGAGCCCAGAATTAGCGGATGAAACACAATATTGGATAGAAAGTGACTTTTGTTTTCTATCATGTGTACATTGATGTGGGATTTCAATCTGTTAAGTAGATCTGGAATTCCTTATGCCTATTCCACACAGAGAGAACAACAGGCTGACAGGCAGACACACACACACACTTTCAGCTTCGTCAAAAAACACCACCACCACAGAAAAAGCAAGATGGAGGCCACGATGGGAGGGAAAAGAGTCAGTGATAAGCGCACTTGTTGTGGATGAAACATTGACACACAATATTTGAATGATAAACGCTGCGTATATTTTCTTACGCTGTACACACTCGCGTAGGTTTCCATCCAGTAAGTATCGATTATTAGTGACCAGTGAATTACATACGCTTGCACGGAAATAATTAATGCCACATGCTCTTTGCGTGAAGTAGAAATATGAACGTGTTAACACCTGGCATTAGGTAAGCATATTATTTGATTGAGCCGTTACAGGCTGTAAGCTGTATATAGGCAACGAATGTCTTGCGTCATCATTGTGTCAGTTACAACTGTTTCAAGGAATGACCCGCTTGTTCGACTACTACATTAATTGTTGTAGCCCAACTGAAATCGATTGAATGAATCCCCTTGCGCCTTCTGTGCGTGTGGTTAAAAATCAGGAACGCATGGTTGCGGAATTATTGATTTTTTTTAACTCAAAATCTAGTTTTTGAACTTCTTATTTATACTCTACCTAACTCTATTTTCAAATCCAACATTTCTGCTCCAGCAACTGAATGTGTGTGCTTGTTCTTTCCAAGTTTCAGTTATAAACTACTTCTGCCGGTCAGTATCCGAAATAGGAAAAATCTCAGCACTCTTGTAGTAGCATTAATGCGACATTGAGTTTTAGCCCTGTATGTTTCTGCTCTAGTTAATGTGCGTGTTTGTTCTCTTCACGTTTAAGTGTTAAGTTACTGCGCTACAGTCATACACACAATGCGTTAAACAAGTAAATGTTGCAATACCGCACTATGGTTCGCAGTTCAATTTCAGCGGGACTGTCGTTTTTAACACCTGGCATTGTGATCGACCCAAGCGCACTATACATCCTCAGGCTACAGCTTTCCTTGACTGCAAGCATACATACCATTATGACAACTTCTTCTACGTGTGTTTTAATTCTAAACTGTACTGAAATGCAAAAGATACGTATTGTTGCAATTATGCATGTATCACTGTGTCGTTTAGCTTCAATTTCTTACACCTGGCATTGCCATTGATCGAAGTACATTATACTTCGGATCGCATCTTTCTTTTAATGTAAGCATAATTATGCTGACTTGTATTGCGTGAGTTTCCTATAACTCTCGTACCAGAGTATCCGAAACGCAAAAGATAAGCAATATTGCAGTACATGTATCACTCTGTGTCGTCTAGCTTCAACTGTGTTGTTTCTAACACCTGGCACTAATATTGATCAAAAACATTGTACAGTGTGCATCGGGCCGCAGTTTTCTTGACTGCAAACATAAACCGACTTGTATTGCTCTTGTTTCAATTTGAAACTAAACCACCGTAGTATCCAGAATACAAAAAATAATCATGGTTGCAGTACTTGTATCACTCTGCGTCGTCGTTCAGCTTCCAATGTGTTATTTCTAACACCTGGTATTGGCATTGATCGAAGCCGATATTATACATCGAGCCAGAGGTTTCCTTCACTGCAAGAACACTTATTCCGACTTTCATGTTTACACTACCAGAGTATCCGCAATATGAAAGCTAAGCAGTGTTTCCCTATCGCACTCTGTCTCATTGAATGTCAGCGGGCCTGTTGTTTCTAACACCTGGTCTTCCAATCGATGGAAATGCATTGTACATGAGGGCAGAGCAGAGATGTGTATTGTCAATACACATCTATGGGCGGAGGTTGCAGCTTTTCTTCACTGTAAGCATATATGCCAACTTCTATTGCATGCGTGTCGATTGTGGTTTATAGTACATTATCTGTCTTCGGATCAGTGTGCTTACAACGTTATTCTGAGACCAGGTGTGGTCTTTATTCCCCGGAGCGGCTTAGGTCGAAGTCCTCCATTGGGTCAGTCAGGGCGGTGTAACGATCTCATGTTTCGCCTGGACCCAGCTTTCGCATTCAATACATACCCCAAACTCAGTGAAATGTTGCTTCGCCGTCAAATTAAAGAGGTTCACTTATTTGAGGGAGAAAAGCATGTCATTTTTTTGCAAGTGAAATTCAATAGATTGTTTTCCCAAAATGCGATTCCTTCGAAAATGTGCACCAAGTGGTAACTTCGTCCATTGAATAAAAAGGGACACATACGTCAATGAAAATACTATATTTTTGAACGAAGTTGACCCCATTAGTGTATAATACCAAAGGTCGGTCATCAGTACTTTAGAAAGGAGGGGGAATGTGCAGTGTGGAGTTTATACGAGATCAACACGGCCAAATACGAAAGCTGGGCCAATGGGAAACATGAGATCGGTGCACGCTCGAAATGGGAAAACAGTTGTGCACGCCATGACCTTTCCGGAGGCGGAATGTGGCAAGACAGACAATTGTAAAACGGTTTTGTGTTCGTAGGGAGGGAGATTGGGAGGAGGGGGGGGGGGGGACCGTTGCCTTTGTCTAGACATTGACATGGATTGTTGTTATTGCATTTAACTGTGTATGCCTCACATTGTTTTTGTTGCGAACCCCTGCCAGATGGCAGCATGGACCGGAATCAATGCATTTGGGTTGAACACTGACGCAGAGTAATGAAAAAAATGCGTGTTCCAAGTTTTGAAAGAGAACAAAAGACAAAACATCCACGTGTTAGGGTAGTATTACTGTACCCTAGGGTAGTATTACTGTACCCTATGGTAGTATTACTGTACCCTATGGTAGTATTACTGTACCCTAGGGTAGTATTACTGTACCCGATGGTAGTATTACTGTACCCTATGGTAGTATTAATGTACCCTATGGTAGTATTACTGTACCCTAGGGTAGTATTACTGTACCCTATGGTAGTATTACTGTACCCTAGGGTAGTATTACTGTACCCTATGGTAGTATTACTGTACCCTAGGGTAGTATTACTGTACCCTAGGGTAGTATTACTGTACCCTAGGGTAGTATTACTGTACCCTATGGTAGTATTACTGTACCCTATGGTAGTATTACTGTACCCTAGGGTAGTATTACTGTACCCTAGGGTAGTATTACTGTACCCTAGGGTAGTATTACTGTACCCTAGGGTAGTATTACTGTACCCTATGGTAGTATTACTGTACCCTAGGGTAGTATTACTGTACCCTAGGGTAGTATTACTGTACCCTAGGGTAGTATTACTGTACCCTATGGTAGTATTACTGTACCCTATGGTAGTATTACTGTACCCTAGGGTAGTATTACTGTACCCTAGGGTAGTATTACTGTACCCTAGGGTAGTATTACTGTACCCTAGGGTAGTATTACTGTACCCTAGGGTAGTATTACTGTACCCTATGGTAGTATTACTGTACCCTATGGTAGTGCAAGCTTCGAAACCTATAAGTATTGTTTCAAAAAGAACAATACATCTAGGACACAACTAGTCCTTTTTTTCGATATGATTCTAAACTGAAAGACTCCATTCAAAATTGTCGATTTTCCATAATTATAAGCACTTTACAGTTTTAATCTGGAACCTGACACGATATATCTCAGACTTGTCTACACTTTTTAAACTGATGAGCTTTGGAACTGAAAGAAGTAACTGTTCCAAAAGGACTGCTGCCATGTATGATGTATGTATGCATCCTGTATACAATTTAGGTTAGAGCGTGCGTGCGTGATAACTTAACATTTTACAGAAAGTATGCCAGACAACGGGGCTCTGCCCCTGTACCACGCCGGGGCCTGGGCGGCCCCTGGACCTCGGCCTATTTTCAGAGTTGTTTCTATTTTGGAATTCCCATGTCTGATTATGACCATTTAGATTTGAAAGTTGTCGATGATAGGTTTTCCCTCTACGCTTCATGGAAATGGTATACCACACACGTCTTTAAAATGAGTTTTGAAAGAAGTCTCTCATTTATACGACATAAACATAGAAAGTACTTTAACATTAAACGACCTAAAATCTAGAAGTGTTCTTGTTGTTAAGCAACGACACGGCAAGCCACCTTTTGTTTTGATAAGAGAAAATATCTTTGCAGCTGTACAGTTTACTTCAAAGACGTTTGTGGATACTGTTTTGTTCACAAGTGTGTCCGAATGTTTATCTCTCAGTAGTTCTCCTTCAGTTACCATAAGGCCTAAAAAAAAAAATTAGGTGTGGTTACGGTAACCCGACCTACCCTATTTTTAGGGGCCGACCCTATAACTTTTTATTACATTTGTCACAAAAAAAACCCACAAAACAAGAAAACGAGTGCAGAAAACGCAATGAAAGCGAAAGCGCCCGAGTCGCACACTTATTTCCCTGTCAAGTAGGTTTAATTTGTACACATTAGAAAAAAAAGTTTAAAAAAAAAAGTGATTGCCTACCTTCCTACCCTATTTTTTTTGGCTATGTTACCGTAACCACACCTATTTTTTTTTTGGCCTAAACACGACTCCCCCGCATAGCCAAATAGACCTGTTGAAGTGACGTTAAAAACTAGCAACCAAACACTAACAAAATCATGATGTTATACCCCCATTCCACACATTCGTTCTAGCTTCCGTTCCCAGACGTCCTGAGGACGGCTGCCACTACGATCAGACCCTGCGCAAAGATGCCAAAAGCGGCCGTTTGCGCAGCGTCTGATCGTAGTGGCAGCCGTCTGGAAACGGAAGCTAGAACGGATGTGTGGAATGGGGGTGTTAGGTATATTGCCATGAGCGAACAGTAAAAATCTACCCATGGCACATCGGCCTTGCCTATAATTCGCTATTTTCGCTTTGGGGTTTTCTGTTTGATGTTCAATGTTCACGGATCATTAAAGACAGAAATTACTCCTAATTTCTAATGATACGTTTTATGTGTGAGCGTGATTACACTGCTGAGCGCAGTCATGCATATCGGACCCCCTGGGGGTGAAACGGCCATTCTGTCACAGGCGCGTGAAATAGTTAATTCAGAGTCAGCCAAATATAATCACTTTCACTTTTTGTGTTGATGACGTGTATGTTTAGATGTTGTTCTTGTACATCATGCACACGTATACAAATACACATACCCTTTTAAGCAATGTTGTAGCTTTTGAGCCTTTTTCTGTTCTTTCTTTCGATTTTGGCAATGTTAGCGTATCTGTTTGAATTTGAATAGTCGCAACAAGGTGTGGTTAATATTTATTCGGAACATTGAACTGAACATGTGCAGATGCTCTCCGACTGTGTCTGTCTCCGTGTCTCTCTGTGTGTGCGTGCGTACATGCGTGCGTGTGTGTGTGTGCGTATGTGTGTGTTATGTGTAAATGTTTGTGTTTACATACAACATGTACATACTTATGTGCGGGTATGTGTGAATAAGACCAAGGCCTTCAGTTGTTTGTAAGTCATGTCTACCTACCAGGCTTTCATTAAAGTGAGGCGCATCAGTATAACAATGAACATTTATTCTGCTCACACTGTGACAAAACCTGTTACACTGCTGTGAATTTCACCAATACTGAAACTATCCACCTGGCTAAAACAGGTGTTACTCAGGTGTTGTACCGGACCTTTGTCTCGTGATGAATACTGTCCTTGGTACTACAACTCAATGTGACAAGCCAACAACGTCAGCATTTTTTCTGCTGAAGTCTTTAGCGTGTAAATATTTCTTGTAACTGTACTAGTAGCTTGACCGGATAAAAACCGTGGCATACATACACGCGGCAAGCACGCACGCACGGACGTGTACACGCATGCTCATACGCGCTCACGCACAACTTACAATAAACGCACACACACACACACACACACACACACACGGCATACACGTACGCACGCATGCGCGGCGCACACCCACACCCCCTCCCACAAACACATACATACACATACACACACACACCCACACCTACACACGCACACACACACACACTGACACACACACACTCTTTCACCCACACACACACACTCACTCATGGTCAGACGCCTGTGGGGAAATCCTACATGCATGGCTGAATGGAATGTGTTTTAGCAGCCAGGTAAAGAGTTGTACTTATTGATCCGACACTGCACTGCCACAGAGATATAGAACTCTGTGTGCACTGCGGGGTTTGGGATTACTGGACGAAACTTGAATGTCACTACACGTGAGAGAGAGAGAGAGAGAGAGAGAGAGAGAGAGAGAGAGAGAGAGAGAGAGAGAGAGAGAGACGTGTGCATGTCTGTGTGTGTTTGTGCTTGTGTGTGTGCGTGTGTGTGTGTGTCTTTGTGTGTGTGTGTGTGTGTGTGTGTGTGTGTGTCCGCGCACGCACGCGCACCGGTTGAAGGTGTACGTATGTAGTCACGAATGCTGCCAATGACCACAACTGCAAGTAACCCAGCCAGCACGTGCATTCGTGTTTGACTGACTCGCCTTCGTAGAACAGTGGATTTATGCTTAGAGGAATCAACAATGCCACACAGAACACCAAGACAAAGGCAGAGAAATAAAAAAGGCAGGGGGACAGAAATGGAAAGCATGGTGATGGGGATAGTGAAGAGTGTTGGGGGATAGGGAATGAGTATAAATGGAAGGAGTGAGTCGATGATGTGCACACAGCGGTGTGTGTGGAGACCGGTAGCGGCTGTTGCCTTTTCCCCGTGTCACTACGTGCACTGAGAGGCCCGACCCCTGCCCCTCCGTCACTCTCACATCACACTCACACAGCCATGCAGCATTTTTGGGCGGCAGGCAGGCTGACATACCGGCAGACATGATTGTGGATAACAATGTAAAGCAAACACACACACAAGATACAAGATACAAGATACAAGATATTTATTCACCAATTTTGCAAAAGGATTTCATCTTGGCACGGCACGGTAAAAATAAAATAAAAACCAACCAGACACATATGCAGACACGCATCACCATGCATGCATACATACGTACATTACACTGTCATGCACACACAGACACAACTCACACACACACACACACACACACACACACACACGCGCACACTCACACGCACACGCGCACACACACACACACACACGCGCACACAGGGCCATGTGCGTTCACACACACACGCGCACACTTCTCACGCACACGCACACACACACACATACACACACACACACGCACGCACACGCGCACACCGTTTTCATGCACACACGCACGCGCGCACGCAAACACGCACGCCTGCACGTTCGCATGCTCATACGCATGCAGGTGCACACTCTCTCAGTCACACACACACACACACACACACACACACACACACACACACACACACAACAACAGCAACACACAAAAAACCACCAAAAAAACCACACACAAACCCAGAAACAAACCAGAGACAGACAGACATAAAGGGAAAAGGACAGTCAGAAACAAACCAGAGACAGACAGACAGACATAAAAGCAAAAAGAGAGTCAGAAACAAAAACAGAGAGGAGTGGCATGATCACCAGGGACAAGCACGACATGTTGACATGTGCCCAGCAAATAGCGTTGAAGCCTTCATGTTTTACGCGCAACACGAGACGACCCATGACTGCCTCCAAGTTCGATCATGGAAAATGGTCAGCACAAAAGGTAGGCTATGCGGCCAAGATTGTTGTTTTAGATGAAGACAACGAGGAAGCGAGAGAGAGACAGAGACAGAGAGAGACAGACCGGCAGACAGACAGACATAGACAGACAGAGAGAGACAGACCGGCAGACAGACATACAGGCAGACAGACAGACAGACACAGACAGACAGACAATTAAAGTCACAGAGACAGACAGACAGGGCGAGATAGAAAGCATGAACAGAGAGAGAGAACGAGAGAGACAAAAACTGAGAGAGAGAGGGAGAGAGGGAGGGGGGGGGGGATGTGTGATAAAAACAATGTTGGATGATGCTGCTGTTATCCACCAGTGCGGCATTTTATTGATTTAGTAATACTAAGTTATCTGAGTCTGTCTGAACTGCGAGTGTAAGTGTGTTTGCTTTGATAATGTATACATGACTGTACTGGAAATGTCCTTCACTGAAAGGCAAGCCGTATTCATCAGACAAAACACATAGCCTATGCCTTGACAAATTGATGATGACACCGGAAATCAACAGGACACTAACAGATGACGTACGGAAATAATTCTGACAAGTTTGTATGGGTTATGGAAGAGATGCGTTCCCTTGTTTCCATAGAAACACTGAGGCAAGCCGACACTGTCACGGGTAGCTTGCCTCGGTGTTTCGGCCATGGCAAAGCAAGGCCGGGAAAGCAACTCTATACAACCCATACACAAGTTATTTCCGGTATTCGTTTATTTAGCGAGACACGTTCACCACTCGTTTACCGTTCGCCTCTATTTACTTAGCGTGGATTAATGTGACAGTATAGCCTACACGTACATACTGTACGAGTAGCATGAATGTTTCCGTAAATCCAGCTTATTTCTGGAATCGTGTGGCTCCGGCGGAATGTTTGAATTTGCGCCTTGAGTCGCCTTGTGGTGAGATATGTGCGCGTTATAAATTCTCGTATTATTATTATTTAAGTTATTGAGACATCCCAGTGCACTAAGGGATTTATAGAGCAAATCGAGAAAATTCATTATTGAACGAAGAGCATAGCGCTGAGTTCAATAATTATTTTCGAGATTTGCTCTATAAATCCCTTAGTGCACTGGGATTGTTTCAATAACGATATTGTCAGTACCGCCAGAGAAAAAAGAAGATTCAAAACGCACATTTTGCAACGCACATTTGGATAGGCGTAACTGTGTGGTCAGGTTTGTGTCACTGGATCTACTCAGTTTTGTGTGGGCTGTCTCAAGTGTGTCGTGCTTTCGTCACACGCAAACTCTTGTTTTAATTTCTGTTGGTAAATTCCAGTGTAGCGTTAAGCTAAAAAGTGATGATCTTTCATAGAGACCTCATTTAAACTCGGAGAAAGGACTGTGCTCTTAGTTATTTGCGATTCGAAACCTTCATCGAGTTTCGACAGATTGACTGTGCAGAGTTTTGCCCCTTGCCAAGGTCGACAGAAAGCACATTTTCAAAATAAATGTGGCATGTTTCTCGTGTGGTATCTTCACTCATCGGGGAGTCTGGTACTAAATATGAACGGTAAGAATGCTCTGAACCCTACACGTATTATATCCCCATCGTTTTATCGTTCACATTTGCCCAACATGTTAATTTGCTGAGCGGGATTTATGTTGTCTGCTAGGCTATGGGTATGGCAATCAAACCACTGCACTGAGTCTCATTTCAAAAACAAAAATTGCTCGTCACGTTGCACTGAGTCTGCACGCATGAGGCAGGCTGGTAATAAGTCTAAACCCTACACGTTTTCGATTCCGATTGTTCTTGCCTTGAAATAATAATTCGGAAAACATTCATTTACTGAACAGATGCAGTCGTATTTCAGTGTAGTCTGCTACGTGCTGATCTAGCTGATACGTTATCGGAATAACACTTGTGTTTTCTGTTAGCTGCTGGGAATTGTATACTAACTCATCATTTGGTAGTGTGGAAAATAAGCTACATGCCACTAACATGGCATAATTATGAGAGGAATCTTCGCAAGTCGAAACTGAAAAATTAGACACAGCGGGTTCTATTTTTTAGAACTGTGGCACAGGCACATGCAATCTGTCAGAAAAAACCACTTCTGCTTTAATTGAGAAGCAGGAAATGTATGGTCATAATCATTGGTATTGTGGAGATTATAAGCTACATGTCATTAATTAATTCTGAGGATGAGAGTACACTGTCACTTAGGCAAAGGGCGGAAGAATACGCTCTGTGGAAAAGTTAGCGCACTCCAAGAGTGCGCCAACAGTTTTAGCGCATCGCCATTAGCCAATCAACTGGTTCACATCAGTCATGTGACACCAGTACTTACTGACAATTATTATTATTATTATTATTATTATTATTATTATTATTATTATTATTATTATTATTATTATTATTATTATTATTATTATCTACAGTGTCCGAAACAGATAAACTGCTGATCTGTTGACATTCCCTACAATATTAATGTTAGACTGCATGGCAAGAGAGCCAGGACCGTGTCGGATGGAGAATTATCGTCGATGGCCTATGCTCCCCCGGGGGTTCATAATGGCCTAAGTAAGTAAGTAAGCATGGCAAGAGAAACGCACCACCCTTACCGCAAGCTATTGTAACTTGCCTTTCGAATACACATTGAGAGTCTCTGCTTGTAGCCATGGTCCACATTGTTACACAATAAATACATGTACAATATAATAAGCTGCACGTGAGGGTGTTGGGATAATGCAGCCAGGCGTATATATTTGAAATACTCCCCAAAC
>NC_090252.1:66725168-66760728 GCF_037325665.1 Littorina saxatilis
TTGATATAGAGGAACCATACCATATTGAAGTTGATATAGAGGAACCATAGCATATTGAAGTTGATATAGAGGAACCATACCATATAGAAGTTGCTATAGAGGAACCATAGCATATTGAAGTTGATATAGAGGAACCATACCATATAGAAGTTGCTATAGAGGAACCATACCATATTGAAGTTGATATAGAGGAACCATACCATATTGAAGTTGCTATAGAGGAACCATACCATATTGAAGTTGATATAGAGGAACCATACCACATTGAAGTTGCCTTACAATGGACGTGTTGATATAGAGGAACCATACCATATTGAAGTTGATATAGAGGAACCATACCATATTGAAGTTGCCTTACAATGGACGTGTTGATATAGAGGAACCATACCATATTGAAGTTGCCTTACAATGGACGTGTTGATATAGAGGAACCATACCATATTGAAGTTGCCTTACAATGGACGTGTTGATATAGAGGAACCATACCATATTGAAGTTGCTATAGAGGAACCATACCATATTGAAGTTGCTATAGAGGAACCATACCATAATTTATTGAAGTTGCCTTACAATGGACGTGTTGATATAGAGGAACCATACCACATTGAAGTTGCCTTACAATGGACGAATTCCGGCAATAACTCGGTCGGGTTTTAATGGGTTGGGGACGATTTGTTTCCTTAAAAAAACCACTGAGGCAAGCTACACGTGACATTGTAAATTTGCCTCAGTGTTTCTTTGGAACAAGGGAAAGCAATTAACTCTGCTACAATCCATACAAACTGGACAGAGTTATTTCCGAACATCGTCTATATGTTATTATTCAGTACATATGTTTACATGTAATGCTAACGCTGTAGTATTTGTTTTGCCTTCATGTTACATACACCACCACTGCAATTTCTCCATGTGAGATAATAAAATTGATTTGATTTGATTTGATTTGATTTCTTCTTCTTCTTTTGTTTCTTTTTCTTCTTCCTCTTTGTTCATGGGCTGAAACTCCCACGTTCACTCATGTTTTTGCACGAGGGGATTATTACGTGTATGACCGTGTGCACCCCGCCATTCAGGCAGCCATACGCCGATTCCGGGGGAGTGATTTGATTTAATTCTTGTTGTACATTAACTCGCCCCACTGCAGGTGCTCCGACTGAACGTGGGAGGGTCGTTCTACACCACCACACGCCCCACGTTCCAACGCCACCCCAACTCTCTGCTGGCCCGCATCGCGTCAGGCCAGGAACACTGCTCACGGGACGACAGGAACTTCCTCGTCATCGACCGCGACGGCAACGTCTTCAGGTCAGTGGCATCAGATCCTGGGCTTACGTGTGATTACAGACCTTCTTCAAATAAAGACCACACACGAAAAAACCGAAAAGAAGACAGGTTTATTTTTGGAACGTGTAAATCAGAGCATAATTACACGTTGACAAGAACCTGGACTGGGTGGCCGAGTGGTAACGACTGGGTGGCCGAGTGGTAACGACTGGGTGGCCGAGTGGTAACGACTGGGTGGCCGAGTGGTAACGACTGGGTGGCCGAGTGGTAACGGCTGGGTGGCCGAGTGGTAACGACTGGGTGGCCGAGTGGTAACGACTGGGTGGCCGAGTGGTAACGCACTTGCGCTCGGAAGCGAGAGGTTGCGTGTTCAGGCCTGGGTCAGGCCGCAATTTTCTCCCCCCTTTCCTAACCTAGGTGGTGGGTTCAAGTGCTAGTCTTTCGGATGAGACGAAAAACCGAGGTCCCTTCGTGTACACTACATTGGGGTGTGCACGTTAAAGATCCCACGATTGACAAAAGGGTCTTTCCTGGCAAAATTGTATAGGCATAGATAAAAATGTCCATCAAATACCCTTGGGACTTGGAATAAAGTAAAAAAATTCCATCTCACACGGCATTAAGTCTCAGGAAACATGAATACACGCATGCAGGAAAAACAAATATGGGTAGCGCCGTATATTGTATGGCAGCTCGCTTTCCCCAGGGAGAAAGCAGCCCGAATTTCCATGAGGGTAACCTCACTGGACTATAAGTCTTATCCAATCCAATCCAATCCAATCCAACCTCGACCTAACGCCCTTAAGTGCTGACAAACAAGAGGCACAGACCTGCCTACCCTTACGATTTGTGCGTAGTTTACTACGATTGTTAACCCAAACTACGCCACCACGCTTTCCACAATGGAAGTATGATTTTTAAGAAACCAAAAGTACGATTTTTCGCATCTCATCTCCATGTAAATCCGATCTGTATTGTTGCTCTCGCGGAGCTTGCGTTTGCACCTGTGCGAGATCGTTTGGGCAATATCCAGTCATTTCCGGTCTGTTCAGCCACATACAAGATAGACGTCGCCGTTCGCATTACAAGTAATTAGCGACGCGTGGAAAATCTGAGTCCCCATGAGACGGACGAGTCTGACGAGGAAGCTGGTCACAGTGGTGGTAAAAAGATTGCTGTGAGAAAGAAGACAGCCATCCAACAGAAATACAAAGGCAGTAAAATGGAATCGTGGCCATGCCTAGGACCTTAATCAAAAGGACCAAAGCACGTCTTGTGTTCCCTTTGCCACAGTGACTTTTCGTGTGCACACATTGGAAAATATGACTGCATAGCACATCGGGACAAATTATCACAAGGATGCAGTAAAGAGAGCTCATGGAAACCAAAAGACAAAAGACGTTCGAATTACCGGTTTCTTTATCAGGAATTCGAAGTCTGAGTCGAGTGATACAGTAACAAAACTGGAGGGAGAACTTGTCCGAGCAGAAGTGACAATGTGCGAAATGATTGCCGAATGGAATCTTGATTACACTTTCTTCCACCAGATTTCTCTTATTGGCTTGGCTCATTACACCTTGTACTTTTGGGGGTAGGCAGGTCTGGACAGTCGGTGACAGTTTATTAAAAAAAGAAAGACAAACTAACACAGCCGTCTCCTGTTTTATTTTCATTAATTCAAAACAGATAGACTGATAACGTTCCACAATCGAGAATAAAAAAGACAAGAAAGGTTAAAGGTTACAACTTTTTATTTTTATTCTTAATTGTTATTACTCTATTGTTCAGTCGCAGGACAATTTGGGTCTCTTCCATCAAGTGGATAAGATAACAGGCAGCAACAAGAGTCGCGCCACTCAGGTGTGTGCGTGTCCAGGTGTGATCAGCCACCGGCACATCTGGGAGAATCACCAAGGTGTTTTACGTGCCATGGTGGTGACCTTGCGAGGAATTTTCTTTTGCCGTTACCGAGATAAACCTCGTTCTCAAAATTTAGTGTCGGTTTCTGAGAGAGGTATTTGAGAAGCAACAGAGTGTTTACGTGGCGCCATTATTTGCACTATGACGTCTTCTCGATTTGTTTCCTTTCTTTTGACGTCAGAAGTTAAACTTAGGAAGAGGGGGCCAAGAAGAGATGTCTTGATTTGTTTAATTGGGGTTAGTAGTCTTTAAACACTCCTTATTTCTCATCAGACACATCTTGAACTATCTTCGATCGGGTCGTCTCCACTTGCCAGACGGCTTCCGGGAGGTGTCGCTCATGCGCGAAGAGGCTGCGTACTATGAACTTCCGGGACTGGTGGCGGATTTGGACGGGATGTTGGAGAACCGACGACGCCAGCAGATGAGAAGAGGTGACTACTTCTAGCGTATTGCACTGGAGGCATGCAAGTACTCGTTCTTGATTTTTTCGTGGGCGTCTGCTTCTGAGGGAGTCTGGGGCTTCTTCCTGCAACACAGCTTTTGTTGTGGCGATTTGGGCCTTCAGTGTTTTTTTGTTTTTGTTTTGTTTTTTTTAAACCCAAAACCTTTTTTGAACCGTTATTGTGAGGTGTGGTGGTAAGCCTTTTTTATGTAATTTTGTTGAAACTGTTTATTCTTTGTTGAAAAAGGGAAACACTTTTTGGAACAGCTGGTTGTGGTGTGGTTACAAGCATGTTTGTTTTTAAAAAGAAGGTTCTGTTGTTGCAAAATAATGTTATGTGCACTTCTTTTAGTTTGACAGACAGTCTTAGAGCAGTAAGACTTGCTGTCTTTTGTTTTTCTCTGCTTTTGAAAAGCTTGGATGTAATAGTAATGTGGGTTTTGACCTAGCCTTGATAAAGCGCTTATTTCTGAAAAATATTAACAAAAAGCTGATAACTTCTACATGTATTTAGCAAATTACTGCATATGTGTCACGTGTGTACATTCACTTCAGATGCTGTATGATCTGGTCCCAAAGTTTGTAGGTTAAATGGTTCGACTTTATGCTATTTTAAAAATATATTCCAAATTCGGGGATTGACTCAACAGTAAAGTCACACTCAACCTATGTAAACCCTATAGACTGTCGATAGTTGCTATCTTCCGCTCACGTCTTGCCAAAGGTTTCTTTCTTTATGCAAGGTCCTTTAGATAACCTCAAAGGGAAACATCTAGAGGGTTTAGATTGGGTGAGTCTGGCTACCACTCAGTATTAAATCTCGCACTGTTGAGCTAGTCTATCCCCCACTTGGTTTAAACAAGTTTGCATTCATTAACACACGCATGGTGATACAAGAACATGCTGATAAAGACGCACAACAAGTTTTAAAATAAATAAAAAATCTCCCCCAATTAGGAATATATATGTTTTCAAAAGAGAATAAAAACATTTGACTTGCAAACTTAAAAAGGTTGGGAACTGATAATCGATTGTCTGAAGTTACTGTACACCAAATAGGGAGTAATTCGTTCAATGCATGTATAAGTTATTAGTATTTGTGTGGGTGACAAGCACTGCATGAAGTTCCCGGTACGGACGCATGTTGTATAGTTGACGAACTTGATCCACTATAGTTGCACAGAATAGGGACCCCTGTGTGCGGATGCTTTTGAAGAGTCATGTCTGGTGGTTAAACTGGATAGAAATCTTCTCTGCCTCTACTTTCTCTGTTGTGTTTTGTTTTCGTGTTTATTTATTCAGTTCCGTCCTTTCCTCTGCTGATTTTGCGAGCATTGTTTGTTGATGTTTTTGCAACAAAAATGTACAGACAAAATATTGTTTTCAGTTTTATTCATGTACGCGCACACCAATTTATTAATTATATTTGTCATCATAATTCAGTGGACGTAGTCAGCAGGACCAGCTTGTGTTTGTTTCGTGCTGAACTTGTTGTGGCAGGTGTTCATGTATGTCATGCTATGTCTCAACATACATTCAATTGAGAATTCGTTTTTTAAGATGAGTATCCACTGCGTAGTAGTATTCGAGTATATACAGATTTTCTGAAAAAAGAAATACAAGAAATGTTGTGTATGAAATAGCGATAAAAGTTTGCTATGTAGTTGAATCAGATAATCTCATTGAAAGAAGGCAATTCAGCCCTGTGCATCTTATTTAAATGAATTACACCGAGGTGAATAAATCAACACATGTCTGTATCTTTTACAGGCAGGGGAAGAGGAAACAACCCGCCAGACAGGAAAATCAGCGCCAGCGTGGGTGACCTTCAATTGCTTCAGGAGGATGACGACCTTGACTTTATAGAAGACTCCTGGATTGGGGGAACTCTGCAGTGACCTTGACTTTGGTGACTTTGGTGCACATTTGTCGGATGTATTCTGCCGTGACCTTGACTTCTCACAAAGGACACATATAAGGCACGCCAGTGTTGACCTTGACAATGACCTTGCCCTCATCAATGGGCGGGGAAAGATCGCACTGAACAGTGACCTTGACTTAAGTGTGTCCTTTGCTCTCCAAGGTAATGATGCCCCTAGTTACGGCAATGGGGTATGGATGGTGTTCAGCGCTGCTCTCTGCTTGTAATCTTGTGAGAATAGAGAGGCTATGGCATTGACATTACGGGCTTTGGAATAGAGAGTTATGTTACCAAGGCACGAGGCTTTGGAACGGGTTGCAACCATGGTAATCTCTCCTTGTCATTCTATGATAATGGGGAGGTTACGATAGGGGGCAAAAGGTTTGTAGTTTCACAAGAATAGAGAGGTTATGTTGTGTGAAGAACAAATTAGGAAAGCGAATGTTCGTGCTTCAGGTTTGAGATACTTGTGTTTATATTACCTGCCACACCCATTACTTCCCTGTGCAAACTTTGAACACGCTGAACCACGGATCTGACATACCCCATACATGAATACAAAGAACGGTTTCAGCCTTGAAGCACGAATGTTCGTAGTCATAGTGAAACCTCGTGGAGAAAGTACTAGATCTTGTGATTTTGCTGCCGTGTCAAATTTGATGTTAGTGACCTCTACCTCGCCTCTCGACCTTTCGTGAGGTACAGATTGCTAAAATATCACTGACTGGATGACATGGCAGGGAGAGACTTCGTGTGTGTGAGTGAGGGGTGGGGGGCAGGTGTACAGGGGCCACTAAATCCTTTGTTTGGGTCCAGGGGTAAAACCTCGGTTTGGTGTTGACTCCAGATGCTGTTGAAACTTTAGCATTTGAAAGGGGGGTCTTTCATTAAAAAAAAAGGTACATTTGCAAGGTGGGGTTGGGGAGAAGGTGTGACTAAATACAGGACAGCAAATATCCCTTTGACTTCGCAAGTTAGGTTCGCCGAAAACGTCTCCAAAAGGGCATTTTCACTGCTACATGTTTTTCGAAAAGACCACCATGTGGTAATGGATGAGAGAAAGTAGACACACACAGCGTAACACTGTTCTTGCAGACGTGGATCTTGTGATGTTAGCACTTACTGTTAACAATTCGTCAATATAAGTATGTGACAGGGGAGGCTACCGCTCCTTTCACAGCAGACTCTGCACCCGAGTTGTTGGCCTTTAGGTCAACACCCGTGGTTTGTAGAATTCTGTTTGTGATAGGGTCTGGTGGTTTCCGATTGTCTGTATGTTCATGGAAACCTTCGGGTTTGCATAACAGTTTTTATAGGGCTAAGAAATTAGCCCTAACATTTTCAATCCTGTTTGATTGCACTTCGCTTCCCGAGGTGATCGTAGTGTTTCGGCACTCGGTTACAATTATATGAAACTTTGCGTGTGAGTGGCATCAACTTTCCCATCTCAGACACTCGCGTAGCAGGGGAGGTAATATTTAAAAGACAAAAAACTATTGCGGCTTTTGTTCTCTCCCTTACATATCAAGACGGTAGTTGTTGGCCTTTGACTGTGTGAACATAATAATGTTCGTGTTTACTTTACATCAATGGCGTTGAATTACTTCAATGAAACGACACAATGATTGCATTGGTTAGGGCCAAGTTATACCTGCGCAGAGTCAGCGGCACAGACGACGCACTGCAGATTATTGATGCCGCGGTTGGGATTATGACGAGTACTTGGCCTGTTGTCTCTTCATGCAGCGTGTAGCGGGCTGGGATAATCTGCAGTGCGTCGTCTGTCCTGCTGAAATTGCATAGGTGAGCGCCGGGCCTTACCGTTTCTATGACCTAAACATATCAATCTGGCAAATTCTTACAGTGTAATGTTGCTCAACTGATTGTCCAAAGCAAAAGTGGGAGAAACCGTGCCCTACACACTGTTGTTAGCATTTCTTTCAAGGTTGTGCCTTCAAAATCACACTGCCTTTCGAAGAGCTAACGCTTACGCTGGTATTGGTGTGTTCGTGTGTGTGTGTGTGTGTGTGTGTGTGTGTGTGTGTGTGTGTGTTTGTGTGTGCGTGCGTGCGTGCGTGCGTGTTTGTGTGTGCGTGCGTGCGTGCTTTCGTCTGCCAGTAACACTTCCCCAAACGAAAACGCCAAGGCACTTTCAGTGCAAATCCGCGCAACCCAATGTGCTTTGAAAAATGCGTGTTTCCGCCATTTTATTGAAATGCAACGTAGAATTGTACTTTATCTCCCAAACCAATGTGCTTTGCTATTCAACAGTACAAGGCATCGAGTCAATTCTGCCCAACATGTATGTTTTGCTTTTAACTTTGATCACACTGTGTACAGATATTTGGCCCGGTATATTGTTGTGATTTATTCATTACCTGCACCTTCACATCTTGTATATGTATAACAGTATTTTCTTGCATCTGCACAGGCTACGGTGATGGTGAATTTTTTGTTTGATAAACTGTGATTGGGAATAGACACGCTTTGTAAATAGTATCGTTATTAGCACGACAGTGATTTTCAAAGGAAAATACGTGTTTGTGAGCGTAGAATATTCTGACTTGAAAATTGTATGTATATACTTGTCTCGAAATTTTAGTAGGTTAGTTTGCGAAGCAATGTACTCTACGAAGAGAGTTTTTACCCGGAAGGCAACGTCTGAGGCAGAAATGTATTGCACTATTTTGTTTTACCTGTTGTTCCTGTTACGACTGATGCACTTCGTTGCTTATATTCTTATTATGTAGCATCGCAAATGTGAATACTCTGAAACCTGGAATCAAATGTGGCGGGTAAGCAAATAACAAAAGCATCTCTGACAGGAAAGATAACTCCTGGTGGTGGTAACGCAGGTTCTTCATTGGCAACAGTCAATATTCGGTAAGCACTCTTCGGCTATCAGGGGTTCGATTATTTGTTTGATTGTCATGCGAGCTCTCTGATAATCTCACTGTCAATCTGTACGAAATGGACGAAGCTGATTTTGTACTTGAAATGATTCCCCTGAACACTGTCAACGTTAACATTAATAATCCTTCCAGTGCATCAGAGCTAACGAACACAGAGCATTTCTCCTTAAAACCAAAACAGTTTCTTATTTCAGTAACGAACGACTGCTATTGAGTAGTTATAAACAAAGACAACAAAATCATGACTCAATTTAACAGTTGACTGGACAGAAACAAATAGACGCTGTTCGTAACCAGGCTTTGTAATTGTGTGTTTGTAGCAAGTCAACTGTAAGGTAAAGACCATTTGTGACCCTCCACCACGAAATGAGTCGCATGTCACCTTTGCATGATTTTCATATTCTTACATTTTCCTAAAGAGTTTTTTATGCTCTATCCAGTGGTGAAAAGAAAAGAGCGAAAACTGTTTGAGTTATAAGCCTGTAACTAAGGTGACCCTCACACTGTTACCAGACACTCCCCGGACTTATACTATGCCTAGCACAGAACCGCGCGAGGTGACATGCGACTTATTTCGTGGTGGAGGGTCACATTTTGTGTTCTCTCTGTTTGGTTTGTGTCCTTAGCTGAAGTGGTACGAGTATAAGAAGAACGTTCGGGGATACTCTCACTCCTTTTAACTGTAATTTCTAAATTCTTGTCATTTGGCATACATTTGCTATGTGTGAATGCATTTTAATGTATGTCGTACAAAACAGACGTTATAGGATGATCATCATGTTAGGCTTGTTTGTGTGAAACACAAATGCCGAAACAATGTTCAAAACCATTTAATGTCTTTCCAAAAAGCAATTATTCTGAAAAGTTCAATGTTGTCATTATGTGAAGATGATAAGATCAGACAAAATTAGTTGCCAATGCAATAGAGAGACAGGGAGTGTAGCGTAGATCGCTCGAACTGAGGCGGTCGACTGCTTGCCAAACGTTAGCCGGTAAAGTAGGTTTCTGCCTTGTGTTACAGTAATACATGTCATTTGTTGTTGGATAAAATAATACTGATGAACGCGCGCGTGTGTGTGTGTGTAAGAGGGGGGGGTGTATGTGCGTTTGTTCGTTTGTGCGTGCGTGCGTGTGTGTAAAACGTCTTCTTTCACCCTAAAAAGCTTATACGCGCGTTGATTTCAATGTCACAAAGCAAGACAGTACAGTTTTTCTGTTTGTTTAAGGTGTGGTATTTGTAAATACACTGTGATTAAGATAACAGGTTTGCTGACAGTTCTAGTCAAACACAGCGCGATGCAGCCTTTATGTTATGCTGTACGGTGCCGTTATTAACCTTCGCCGTAGGTCGTGAGTACTTTAGTAACAGTCCGGACTTTAATTGCGAATATCTCGAAAACTAGGTGGAATTCTGTAATGAGCTTTTGGAAATGCCTCAAACACCTAAAAATCTATTATCTCCTAAACCCGCATTAAAATTGATTGACAGGTAATTAAATAAACAAAGGTCAAACATCGACTATCTTCGCAGCACGTCGTGAGTACCTATGTAACCATACTTCTAACAGTGTAAGGGAGATAATTGTGGGTTCGATGTCAAAATAAAAGCTGAGTTATGGTTCCTGTTTATTTCAGGTAAGAATTAACTTGGTGCGTAATTACACACGTAAAAGATAAATGTAAGTACAAAATCGGAAATATATTTAGTTTGATTATCTAATTCAATGAAAAGCCTGATTTCTGTATTTTTTTCTTTTTTAGTTTACCCGTGCATGTTTTTCCTTCTTTGAGAAGTATGGTTACATGGGTACTCAAGACGTGCTGCAAAGCATGTTTTTAGCGACCTACGGCGAAGGTTAATGTCCACATGTTAATACTATATTTGCTCTTAGTTAAGAGGTTGGACTTACTCGCCACATTGCTTCCTGCAGATATGTTTGATTCTGTGTTTTTGGTAGTTTTTAATGTACAAATTCCAGAAGAAACAAATCTGTTGAGATTGTATGTGTTGTTGAAGAGTTGCTGTTCCTTGAAAATACTGAGGCAAGTAAACCGACGTGACACTGTGGGCCAATCACTGAGAGCTGAGTGTCTCCACACGTGGTATACGATCAGTACACTGAGGGGTCAGATCTCATCGTTAATGTATAGACAGCTCCGATGTGCAGAAGTTGCAACAAAAAGAACGTTATATTCAGCGGACAGTACTGAAAACACAGATTGGAGATAATTTCCACTGAGATGTAAGTCAGTCGTTCGTATGATTTTACTGCCACGTGGATTTGTTTGCACCAGCATTTACAAGGTTGAACAAATGGTACAAAACTCAGATAAACCTGACAAAGCTATTTCCGAACATCATCTATTTTCATAGTACACATCTCATGTGTTTGTTGGTTTAATATATCTAATACCAGCGCTGCAGACGTTTTTATTTTGAATAATTATGAACTGAAGTTTGATATCGATGCCCCTACAAATGAATCGCAGCATGTGAATTTTCTTTCTCATAGAAACTTTGAATTTTTAAAACTTTGGTGATGGTTCTTGAATGATGTTATATTTCAGGGAAAGTTTTTTTTAAATCATCTTGTCTTAATAATGTAATATTATATGAGGTTAAATCTGAGTAGTTTGTAAAGCAATCATGCACCTCCTGTGATGAAGATTTACATATCTACGTTAGACGTGGACACGTGACACCAACAGACGTCTTTGGAAGTTGAGTTATCTTATTCATTTTGTGTCTGCATTTGATTGTATAACTATTGCATTGTACTTGATAACACTGCAAACGCTATGGACATTTGGTGAGATACATTATTTAGTTAGTTATTTTTTTAGTGATTGATCGATTGATTGTTTTTTAAATTTGTTTATAAATCTACATATTTATTTATCTCTTGATCAATATATTAATTCGTTAATTTTTTAATTTATGAAGTTTGTATTTATTGAATGCGTTTGTGTTTATTCTTTTAATTTCGATTTTGAGTGAATTTGAAGCCTTAATGTAACGTGAACATTCCTAAAAAAAACCGAAAAAACACGTTAAAAAAAGTATGTGCCCGAAGAGGAAAAAACAAAACCCAAATTCACATTTTGCACAAGGGGGAAATAGGGTAAACGAAAACGAACTGAAAAAACAAAAACCCAATAGCACATCAATTAAAAAAACCGCCCACACAACCTGATATAACTATGCTGACAAGACAGCGATGAACAGGTTCAGTTAATAATTAAAAGGCAAGAGATTCTGCATTGCACTCTCTTCATTGTCTGAAGGCATATGTTCCTTCTTTCTACAACCACTCAAAACAAATGTCAAGGAAGGAGAGACAAATCGCATTATGTTTATCCGGTATTGAATACATTTATACCCAGCATTCTAGGAGTATAATTATTGAAGGCACACTGTGCTTAAAAGCACACTCTTTCATTTGAAGAATGTTCGGGCAAGCCTTTTGACGTGAGATAAGATCATCCCTCCACTTAGGCACATACCAACAATCACTACCCCAACAGCTTGCTGTCATGAGATAGATTTATTGTATGAATACATTTATGAAATAGCCAGCATTTTCTTACCAAATTAATTCATCAAAAACTTCCCACTGCGCAGAGAGAGCACCCAGGCTTCTCGCGTTTGGTATGTGACCAAGTGGCGCTGTGGCGTGGTGGTAAGACGTCGGCCTCTTAATCGGAAGGTCGAGGGTTTGAATCCCGGCCGCGGCCGCCTGGTGGATTAAGAGTGGAGATTTTTCCGATCTCCCAGGTCAACTTATGTGCAGACCTGCTTAGTGGCTTATCCCCCTTCGTGTGTACACGCAAGCACAGACCAAGTGCGCACGGAAAAGAACCTGTAATCCATGTCAGAGTTCGGTGGGTTATAGAAACACGAAAATACCCAGCATGCTTCCTCCGAAAGCGGCGTATGGCTGCCTTAATGGTGGGGTAAAAACGGTCATACACGTAAAATTCCACTCGTGCAAAAACACGAGTGAACATGGGAGTTTCAGCCCATGAACGCAGAAGAAGAAGGAGGTATGTGACCAAGCGGATGATGGTATTATCCCAGATAAAAGTCTGGCCAGATCTGAGACCACGAGCCAAACTGTTTTTAAGAAAAAGGAGTGCTTACACAAAGAGTGTTGTTTTCTTTCATTTTCGTTTTGTTGTAATGTGAATTCTGTTTCTGACCGTTACTTTGACGTTCTCCTTTGTCAAACATACTCCAAAAGACTTTAACGTTTAACATCTGATTTTTCACTTGTGAGCTTCCTGTAGACTTTATAATAAAATCCAAAAACACTTTTAACACGACTGCTTTGTGTTTGGTTTTGATGGATTTCTTTTGTGGAGAGAGAGAGAGAGAGAGAGAGAGAGAGAGAGAGAGAGAGAGAGAGAGAGAGAGAGAGAGAGAGAGAGAGAGAGAGAGAGAGAGAGAGAGATGGGGTGGAGAGAAAGAGAGAGAGATGGGGGGAGAGACTGACTGACTATTAGGGTTTAACGTCCTCTTAGACCAACTGGTCTATATTGGGACAGGTATTGGTAATACGCTGAAGATATGGTGTGATACTTTGATTCGAACAAGCCCGCTGTGGCTGTCTTCTTCGACACACCAGCATTGGGTTTGTCTCGTCAAAGTATCGAATTTCTATCATGATAATCAAAGACGAGAGATGATGCATGCGTGTCTTCGTGTTTTCCAAGCCCTGAGACTTTCGCTGTGAACTTGACTTGGGATCTTTTTCGTGCGCATGCGTACACACGGGGGTGTTCGGGCACCGAAGAGAGTCTGCACAAAGTTGACTCCGAGAAATAAATCTCTCGCCTAACCTGGGGATCGAACCCACACTAATAGCGACCAACTGGCTACACAGCCAGCGCTCTACCAACTGAGCTACGTCCCCGCCCCAAGGGGAGAGAGAGAGAGAGAGAGAGAGAGAGAGAGAGAGAGAGAGAGATGGGGGAGAGAGAGAGAGAGATGGGGGGAGAGAGAGAAAGAGATGGGGGGAGAGAGAGAGAGAGAGAGATGGGGAGAGAGAGAGAGCGAGAGAGAGCGAGGCAGATAGACATACAGACAGACAGAGAGAGACACACACACACACACACACACACACACACACACACACTCACGCACGCACACGAACATAAAAACCACACATACATATGCCAGCGTGAGACACTTCGTGTGTGCGAGCAAGCCCATATATTGTGACAGTTTCAATCTTTTACTTAAACCTAAGAAATACAATATATAACAACTTCAAGAGAGACCCTTGTGGCTGCTAGCTTTCCACTGGGCGGAAGCGACCCGAATTTCCCAGTAAATAGGTCAATAAAGTAAATGAAAAGAAATTTTATGAAATTCAAGCTGTTAAATACAGTGAAATGCAAGATACTTCCTGACCGTTTTCCCAGCAGGAGAAAACTTACACCTAGCAAGTCAGTCTTCAATTTCTGAAAACTGTTAAGGCCATTTCGGCAAATTTGCCAATAAAACACACACATAAAGCTACCAATCAACAACATCCCTGCAAATGTAAGCAGTATGTGTGCACACTTATTTGATTGAAAGATCACATAAATTATCTTCGTTGGTTTAAATGTTGTTCTTGCTGTGCAAACCAAAACAGATTCGTTAAAGTTTGTACCTCCTTGTACTTAACTGTACATTGCGAGCCAACAGTCTGCCTGTGCGTAAGTTGTTTGTTTATTGTTGTTATTGTTCAGAATGTTTTTTTATTTTTGTTATGGTTGCCAAGCAAATTATCGTTGGGCTTTTAATCAATTGACATGCATCCGTCCACACACAATGTATTTTCATTCATCCTTCAACATTTACCACTCAAGCAAAACTAGAATATTATCAACCATGAAATAAAAGAAAGGCATCTACGGATATATAGATATATATAAATACAAAATTGATTACACACATTTTACATATATTTTAACATTTCTTGTTAAAGACATATTTCTGATGTAAATGGAAAACATATAAGACATACTTACATTAACAGCATTAGGACAATATCAGACAGAATGTATTAATGCTTAACACTGTATGGGTTGTACGACACAATGCTTTGTCGTGTATTTCATAAGCCAATAACGCCAGGAGTCTTTCTTGAAGTTGTTATATATTGTATTTCTTAGGTTTAAGTAAAAGATTGAAACTGTCACAATATATGGGCTTGCTCGCACACACGAAGTGTCTCACGCTGGCATATGTATGTGTGGTTTTTATGTTCGTGTGCGTGCGTGTGTGTGTGTGTGTGTGTGTAATCATGCAGCTACTTGCACTTCTGACAGTATGACCGAGGTCTTTTACGTGGTTTTATGTGGTGACACGGGGATGGGACATGGATACCGTCTCTGAATCTGCCCTTAACGTTGACATGTGTCCGTCCCTGCCTGCATTCAAACCCGTGACTCCAGGATCACAAGTCACGTGATCTACCAAGTGAGCTACCCCGGTAAAACAAAACAAGAAAACAACAAGTCGCGTAAGGCGAAATTACTACATTTAGTCAAGCTGTGGAACTCACAGAATGAAACTGAACGTAGTCCGCCGCTAGTGCAAAAGGCAGTGAAAGTGACGAGCCTGTTTGGCGCGGTAGCGATTGCGCTGTGCTTCATAGCACGCTTTACTGTACCTCTCTTCGTTTTAACTTTCTGAGCGTGTTTTTAATCCAAACATATCATATCTATATGTTTTTAGAATCAGGAACCGACAAGGAATAAGATGAAATTGTTTTTAAATCGATTTCGGAAAGTTAATTTTGATCATAATTTTTATATTTTTAATTTTCAGAGCTTGTTTTTAATCCAAATATAACATAGTCATATGTTTTTGGAATCAGAACATGATAAAGAATAAGATGAACGTAAATTTGGATCGTTTTATATATATTTTTTTTTTACGGTCCAGTAGTTTTCTCGGAATCGCTCCACACACACACACACACACACACCACCACCACCACCACCACCACCACCACCACCCTTGTCTCGATTCCCCAGTCTACGTTAAAACATGTAGTCAAAACTTGACTAAATGTAACAACATTTATCTCATGTTGCCGATTTGTTTCACTCCATCCTCCGGATCATCATGCGGAACTGGGTGAAATAGTAATCGTCATCAGAAGCCCACACAGCCTCTCCGTTCATGGGGACGTGAGGCGTGTCCCCGCAACACCCGTACGTCTCCACCCACCACCCTACACAGCCCGTGCATGTCGCCCGCCCCTCAAAGTGTTGGTCTTTGAAGTTGAACAGTGCGTCTCCTGCAAGAATACAAAAAACAAGTCGCGTAAGGCGAAATTACTACATTTAGCCAAGCTGTGGAACTCACAGAATGAAACTGAACGCAGTCCGCCGCTAGTGCAAAAGGCAGTGAAAGTGACGAGCCTGTTTGGCGCGGTAGCGGTTGCGCTGTGCTTCATAGCACGCTTTACTGTACCTCTCTTCGTTTTAACTTTCTGAGCGTGTTTTTAATCCAAACATATCATATCTATATGTTTTTGGAATCAGGAACCGACAAGGAATAAGATGAAAGTGTTTTTAAATCGATTTCGGAAATTTAATTTTGATCATAATTTTTATATTTTTAATTTTCAGAGCTTGTTTTTAATCCGAATATAACATATTGATATGTTTTTGGAATCAGAAAATAATGAAGAATAAGATGAACGTAATTTTGGATCATTTTATAAAAACATAATTTTAATTACAATTTTCAGATTTTTAATGACCAAAGTCATTAATTAATTTTTAAGCCTCCAAGCTGAAATGCAATACCAAAGTCCGGCCTTCGTCGAAGATTGCTTGGCCAAAATTTCAATCAATTTTATTGAAAAATGAGGGTGTGACAGTGCCGCCTCAACTTTTACAAAAAGCCGGATATGACGTTATCAAAAAAAGGGAAAAAAGTCTGGGGACATCATACCCAGGAACTCTCATGTAAAATTTCATAAAGATCGGTCCAGTAGTTTACTCTGAACCGCTCTACACACACACACACACACACACACACACACACACACACACACACACACACACACACACACACACATACAGCACGACCCTCGTCTCGATTCCCCCTCTATGTTAAAACATTTAGTCAAAACTTGACTAAATGTAAAGACTGCTGACGATCTAAAATTCAAAATCAGAAAACAAGAATTGTAGGTTATTGGACCGTTTAGCATAAAAAAAACAAGAAAGGTAGGTTGTTGGAACGTTTGTTATTGACAAAACAATACATTCACACATAATTCGACCCAACGGTCTTTTAAGTGTCTACCTTTCTTGATCTTTGATTCTGAATTGTGGAACGTTGGCGGTCTGTTTGTTTTTGGATTTGAACCGTGTAATTGTTTAATTGAAACCTGGACACTACTAGCCGAAACAGAACGAAAGATCCAAGCCTGCGAGTTCAAGTGCTTGCGCAGACTGCTGCGCATCTCATACTTGGAACACAAGACAAACGAGTACGTGCGGAACACAACAACGGCACTCGTGGGACCCCAGGAACCCCTCCTGGCAACTGTCAAACGACGCAAGCTTGTCTGGTTCGGTCACATCACCAGGCACGACTCCCTGTGCAAGACTATACTTCAGGGAACTCTGTAGGGTGGTCGTCGCCGTGGCCGACCGAGAAAGAGCTGGACAGACAATGTCAAGGAATGGACCTCGCTTCCCATGGATGAGCTGCTCACAACGGCCCAGAACAGACCCGACTGCTGTCTCGTCGTCCCTCATGCCCCCCCCCCCCCCCCCCCCCCGACGGCCAGATCGGTCAAGGGAATGAAATGAAAAAAAATTGTTGACAAAACAAAACGTTACTTTAACAGTGCGTCGGGTTGACGGACTGTAACTGTAAGGTTTTGTTTTGTGTCCTGCAAGAGATGAAGAACAGCTTGATAATACAATTTGTTATTGTCCGAGTCAACTACCATGCCTATGCACTCATGCAGACGCAGAGGTGCTTTTATAGGCACACACGTACAGATATGCACGAATACACAGACCGACAGGCCGACATACAAACAAACAGATATACACAAGAACGTAACATACACACATGAACGCACGCACGCAAGCACGCACGCACGCACGCACGCACGCACGCACGCACGCACGCACACACATACATACACTCACACACACACACACACACACACACACACACACACACACACACACACACACACACACACACAAACAAACAGAACATGTGCAGGCAGCTATCGTGCCTATGCACGCATGTAGACGCACGGGCACACTCGTAGGCACACAAGTACAGACATGCACGCACACGCAGACAGACAAACAGATACATACACACGTAAATACACACATAAACACACACACACACACACACACACACACACACACACACACACACACACACACACACACACACACGTAAATACACACGTAAACACACACACACACACACACACACACACACACACACACACACACTCACACACACACACCCACACACACACACTCACACACACATACCCACATACACACACACACTCACATACACACACCTACCCCCCCCCCACACACACACACACTATATTGTGTGTTGATGCGTGTGATCGTGTGTGTCCATCTCACTCTACCTGCAGTTCCATTAACAAACTCGTCATAGCGCAGGCTGTAATCTGGAGCCGCATCCACAGAGAACACAGAATATCGCGCGTCGACGAGTCCTTGGTATGTTGCCGTTATTATCGCCAACAGTTCGTACTTCGATGATGACGTCAATTCGCGGATGGCGTTGAAACCTTTACAGATATATAAAGAAAAAAAATAATACAACAAATAAAACATAACAAATAAAAAAGTTCACAGATTATGGCACGTGTTGATACATGTGCATACTTAAACTCAATAAAAGTGTTTAGCCTGTGCATCGGGAACTGATCTAACTACTTATAGTACCCTACGTGCGTGCATGACTCACCGCGTGAGCAAATGAATCAAATACTTACTGTGCATACACAATAGTATGACAACTTCTGTACCCCAACCTTAGCATTCGTTCCCTTGCCATTTCATTCAAACGTTCGGTGCCATTCAAGGCACTAAACTTGGCTATCTGGAACACTTTTCATATCAAAGATATTCCTTGTGTTATGCGATTCCTTCCAGTGCAGGTGTCGATCGCATGAGCGGTCCAAAACGGAAGGTTTTTGGCTCACGTAAGTGTAGCCTATGCGATGCTAAACTTTGTCTGTCTGTGCGTGTGTATGTGTGTGTGTGTGTGTGTGTGTATGTGTGTGATAGAAACTTTAACATTTGACTAAACACCGAAATACTAATTTTACCTGGTTATTATCCAAGCAACAGCTTCAAAATATTGAAGCAATGATCAACATTTCGTCAGCACGTATGTAGTTAAAGTGTGTATCCAAAGAAAACGGGTGGTGGGGGGTTTTGGGGGGGTAAAAACAGGTGACTGGTTTGTGTCGTGTGTGGTATGTAGACCAGGTCAGGAGTCAAGGTTAGGTCAGATCGCGTGAAGGATTGTGGTATAGATACAGTTATCACCGAGCTGCAGTTCGCCGATTCGGAGAAGACGATTTCACATTGTTCGGTTTCGTAGCTCCAGAAAAATAGATAAAGAAGATACCAAAGGAGATTTCCTACAGGTTAATCTGCACAGCGTGTTTCCAGTGTCTGCGCGAGGAAGCGCTGTCGAAATCTGCACAGCGTGTTTCCAGTGTCTGCGCGAGGAAGCGCTGTCGAAAGCGCAGTGTCGATCTGGCCATCTGGCAGTCGTGTCCCCGTAAGTAGGCTACAGACAGACAGATCTAGATCTAGTGTCTCGCACTCTTGCACCGTGTCACCTAGCTTACTGTGTGTGTGTGTATGTGTGACGGAGTGATTGAGTTTGTGTTACTGTTTGTCGATTTCTTACGTGAGCCTTGAAGGCTTCGCCTCTTGTTTCGTAAGCATTGAGGAGTCGAGTACAATGACAAAAAGAGCGGCATTTCAGCAATGACCCGGTAGATTCCTTTCAATTTTGTTTTATTTACCACCGTACAGCAAATCACTAAATACATTTGTATTGTATGCGCAGGTGTTCTGCTTCTCACAGTTTTATAGCTGAGAGCTTTTGTTAGATGAATATAGCGGCCGGGCTTCCTGAAACAATAGAGTTTGTGTTTTTGATTGATTTTCCATGTTTCCTTCCGATTGACAAACAGCGCAATACCCTGGGCAGTGTGTTTAGTGTGCTGGGTTACAGTGCTCTAGCTAGTTAACACACATTCCTGCAAGCTAATTTGTCGCTTTTTTTTTACGCTTACTGTTGATATATGAACAACTTTAAACAAGACCTTTTTTCCCCTTTTTTTCAATGCAGTAATAAACTCATTGCACTATGCAATTATAGAATACATGTACGATGCAACAACAGACTTAATGTACGATGCATTTAAAGACAAAATGCACGGTGCATGTACAGTGCAGTCCTATACTAAAGGTACAATGCTGTAATGAACTAAATGTACGATGCTGTCACAGATTAAAATGTATGGTACAGCATAACAGTCTATGTAGGATTCAGTAGTAGAGTAAAGGAACGTTTTAGTATTGAAATAAAAGTATGGTACAATATCAGTCTATGTACGATGCACAAGTAACCACGCCGAACTTGGGGGTTGTTCTGCTCTATGGTGCATCGCTGTCTGCACACCACCGTACACTACAGCTAATACAGCAAATCGCTGTCTGCACACCACCGTACACTACAGCTAATACAGCAAATCGATACTCATTGCACCGCATCCCCCCACATCCACACACAATCGATTATGTTGTTACCTCTCAATCCTAAGTAAACATTATCAGCTTTGATTGTATGAATCGCTGAAGTGGATTCAAACTCTGAACCAAACTTTGATAGTTTGTTTTGATCGTTGGTGCATGACAAATTGCTGTCTGAATCCTTGATAAATGTAATTGCCCTTAATTCTGTGAGTCCCCCGAGTGCTTTCACAAAGAGAGCCACGAAGTGCGAGCATGGTTTGATCTGTGGTGCATTGCTGTCTTAATCCTTAATCCTTGATCTGTGGTGCATTGCTGTCTTAATCCTTAATCCTTGATAAATGTGGGAGTAAATTTCATCCGCAAGCACCCCCGCCTCTCCTCCGAGTTACACTGACACACACACACACACACACACACACACACACACACACACACACACACTCACACATAAACATATACACACACACACCACACATACACACACACACACCACACACACACACACACACACCACACACACACACACACCACACAGACACACTTACACACACACCACACACACACACATACACACACACACACACACCACACACACACACACCACACACACACACACCACACACACACACATACACACACACCACGCACACACACACACCACGCACACACACACACACACACACACACACCACACACACACACACACACCACACACACACATACACACACACACACACACACACACCACACACACACACACACACACACACACACAACAAACACACACACACAACAAACACACACACACACACACACATAGGTGGTTTTACAGTCATTTGGGGTCGGCTGTGTATCAAAATGTCATCTTGCTCAAAACACAGGCATTTGGGGTCTCTTTTGTTTTACGTGTTAGAAAGTTTCTTAAAACTTTAATGAGCGTTAAATGCCATTTTAAAGTGTGAAAACTCATTTCAGGAGGTTATTACATAAAATGCAACCTCCAGCGTGATTTTTAGAAAAACAGGCATTTGGGGACGATGTTTGCTGTACAGCAGTGAAATGGGGACGTATGTGTACACAAAGTGCAGAGCTACAATTACGTTATCGGTGCTATGAATGTTTTAGGTGTTAGAAAGTTTGTTAAAACTTCAATGAGCGTTAAATGCCATTCTAAAGTGTCAAAACTCATTTCAGGAGGTTATTACATAAAATGCAACCTCCAGCGTGATTTTTTTAGAAACAAACAGGTATTTGGGGACGATGTTTGCTGTACAGCAGTGAAATGGGGACGTCCAAAAGTGCAGAGCTCCCGCAGAGCTATCTGTTAATTTTAAGAATTAAAAAAAAAAAAAATTCATTACTAGGATGTCCCATCGTTGGGAAATTCCGGTCGCTTCCTCCGAGTGGAAAGCTAGCAGTGACAGAGTCGCACTACCCCAAGTCAAGGGATCTATTAGTCCTGTTTCGCCGTTATCCCAATTCGCCCCCATCCCATTTTGGCGACATTTCTCAGGCCAAGTGTCATTTTACCATCATATCATGTACCATTAGCTCCACATCCCATTTTGGCGCAATCCCGTTTCGCCGTTAGCCCATTTCGCCCCCATCCCATTTTTGCGACATTTTACAGGCCAAGTGTCATTTTACCACCATGTCATGTACCATTAGATCCACGTCCCATTTTGGCGCAATCCCGTTTGGCCGTTATCCCATTTTGCCCCCATCCCATTTTTGCGACATTTCATAGGCCATGTGTCATTTTACATGCCATTCTAAAGTGTCAAAACTCATTTCAGGAGGTTATTACATAAAATGCAACCTCCAGCGTGATTTTTTTTAGAAACAAACAGGTATTTGGGGACGATGTTTGCTGTACAGCAGTGAAATGGGGACGTCCAAAAGTGCAGAGCTCCCGCAGAGCTATATGAATGGTTTCATCACATACATGGCGCGAGGCGACATATGTTGTGAAAAATTTTACAAATCACGTTTTTGCGCCCGATATTTTCTTGTCATCTCCAAAGTCAAGGGACAAACACGAAATTCCTTGACTTTTGGGGTAGCGCGACTCTGTTAATTTTAAGAATTAAAAAAAAAAAAATTCATTACTAGGATGTCCCATCGTTGGGAAATTCCGGTCGCTTCCTCCGAGTGGAAAGCTAGCAGTGACAGAGTCGCACTACCCCAAGTCAAGGGATCTATTAGTCCTGTTTCGCCGTTATCCCAATTCGCCCCCATCCCATTTTGGCGACATTTCTCAGGCCAAGTGTCATTTTACCACCATATCATGTACCATTAGCTCCACATCCCATTTTGGCGCAATCCCGTTTCGCCGTTAGCCCATTTCGCCCCCATCCCATTTTTGCGACATTTTACAGGCCAAGTGTCATTTTACCACTATGTCATGTACCATTACTCCACGTCCCATTTTGGCGCAATCCCGTTTGGCCGTTATCCCATTTTGCCCCCATCCCATTTTTGCGACATTTCATAGGTCATGTGTCATTTTACCACCGTGTCAAACCACTAGCGCCACATTCCATTTTGTCGCCATGCCGTTTTGCCGTCATCCCATTTTGCCGCCATCTCTATTTCGCGACATTTTGGATTGTGGCAAAAATGGAATTTGGCGTAAACGGAATGTCTTCCTAGTTGAATAACGCAGTATAGTAGTATAGTGAGGCTTGGCAAGAAGAATAAATAAAAAATGTGATGGCGGCCAAATGGGATGGTGTCAAAATGGGATGACGCGCTATTGTTATGACACGGTAGTAAAATGACGCTTGGCTTGTGAAATGTCGCGACAATGGGATGGGGAATAAATGGAATACGGTGAAACGGCATGGCGGCCAAATAGGATATGGTGTCAAAATGGGATGTCGCGCTTTTGTTATGACATGTTAGTAAAATGCCCTGTCACGTAGTCTCAATCCAAATTGGAAATCCATAGCATCATCATTATAATCATCCTTATCTCATTAATGATTCAAAATTATAAATTTTATAAAATGACGCTTGGCTTGTGAAATGTCGCGAAAATGGGATGGGGCAAAAAATGGGACGGCGGCAAAAATGGGGTTGCACCAAAATGGGATGTGGATCAGCCACTAGATTGCCAATTTTAAAGTCTTAGGTATGACCCGGTGTGACGTTTTTATCTTTCGCCGTGTTGATATTTCGATTTTCGGCCTCGTTGATCTAGTATATAAACTCTACACTGAACAAAAAAAAAACACCCTTCGATAGTACTGATGAGCGACCGTGTGTACCTTACATTCATGGGGCCAAATTTGTCCAACCAATTATTTTATTTAACTTAGAAATTTGATTCATCCTAAAATGTTTCCCTTCTTACTCAAGGGACGTAACCACTCGGTACACGTTTTCGAAGAATTCGATTTTGGGAGTGAAATCTATTTAATTTCACAACCAATTTTCTTCACATGCAAGAAACTGACATGCTTTTCGTCCATAAATAATTTCCCTTCTTAATTTTACCAGGAAACAACATTTCAGTCTCGAGTAAATATCGAGGGGGAAATATGTACACAGGCGAAAGATGAAATCGTGACACCGGCCGAGGTTCGAACCCACGACCTCCCGATCACGGGGCGGACGCCTTACCACTAGGCTAACCGTGCCGGTTTACCCTTGAGTGACAGACGGACAGACAAAAGAATATACAGACAGACCGTAATTAACACAAACACACACACTCAGCAGAGCAAAGCGGTATGACACACACACTCAGCAGAGCAAGGCAGTATAACACAAACACTGAGTCTGATTTATGAGAATGAGAATGAGGGAGAGAGAATTGTATTGAATTGAATTGAATTAAATTGAATTGAATTGATCTTTATCTTAACACTAACAGAATAAGAAATGCTAAAATGCTCTTTTTTCATCCCGCAGACAGTCAAAATTCTAATCAAAAACAAGGAAAGAGATAGAAATAAAAGGAACAGTTATGACAGCTTTACAGACAGACAGACAGACAGACAAAAAGAGAGACAAAAAAGAAACAAACAGACAGACAGACAAAGAGAGAGAGAGAGCCAGAGAAAGAGAGAGACAGAGAAACAGAGACATAGAGAGAAAGATAAACAGACACACAGACACCGACAGAAAAGTTGTGTGAAGAGCAGCTCAGCTGCTCTGCAGAATTTGTCTTACATTTTGGAAAGTTTTCTGACGATTTGGACGTAAAACGAGACTGAACCCATGCAATAATTTTTTCAAACCTGCTCCGAAACTATCCCAAAATCAAGTAATTAAATGACATGTTGTTACTGTACGATAACTAAGTCTTTCAATCAATCAATCAATATGAGGCTCATATCGCGCGTATTCCGTGGGTACAGTTCTAAGCGCAGGGATTTATTTATTTTTTATTTTATTTTTATTTTATGCAATTTATATCGCGCACATATTCAAGGCGCAGGGATTTATTTATGCCGTGTGAGATGGAATTTTTTTACACAACACATCACGCATTCACATCGGCCAGCAGATTGCAGCCATTTCGGCGCATATCCTACTTTTCACGGCCTATTATTCCAAGTCACACGGGTATTTTGGTGGACATTTTTATATATGCCTATACAATTTTGCCAGGAAAGACCCTTTTGTCAATCGTAGGATCTTTAACGTGCACACCCCAATGTAGTGTACACGAAGGGACCTCGGTTTTTCGTCTCATCCGAAAGACTAGCACTTGAACCCACCACCGCCTAGGTTAGGAAAGGGGGGAGAAAATTGCTAACGCCCTGACCCAGGGTCGAACTCGCAACCTCTCGCTTCCGAGCGCAAGTGCGTTACCACTCGGCCACCCACCCTAACCCTAACTAAGTCTTTCCGATTTATTGTCATTCTAACTTGTTTTATCACACTCGGAAAATATCACACGCAAAATACTATCAATCAATCAATCAATCAATATGAGGCTTATATCGCGCGTATTCCGTGGGTACAGTTCTAAGCGCAGGGATTTATTTATCATTTTTTTATCTTTTTCATTTTTTATTTTATGCATGCAATTTATATCGCGCACATATTCAAGGCGCAGGGATTTATTTATTCCGTGTGAGATGGATTTGTTTTTTTACACAATACATCACGCATTCACATCGGCCAGCAGATCGCAGCCATTTCGGCGCATATCCTACTTTTCACGGCCTATTATTCCAAGTCACACGGGTATTTTGGTGGACATTTTTATATATGCCTATACAATTTTGCCAGGAAAGACCCTTTTGTCAATCGTGGGATCTTTAACGTGCACACCCCAATGTAGTGTACACGATACTAGCGAAATTATTATTTTTTTGTTTGTTCTATAAATGTGACATGCTTTAGGCTGTTATATACTACATTATAACCGACTTGATGATGTTTTTAGATCCACAGATTTAGGTCGAAAATATGATAGTTTTTCTGAGATGGTGCAGACAACGTTAACCCTCATATAAATTAAATGTATTCCATGGTGGAATCCTGCTTGCACAATCTAATCTATTCAATCTAACCTAATCAAGGCACAATCAATAGAATCAAAATCACTCACTTTTATTTTCTTGCCTTTCTGCTATTCCTCCCGTCTGAGAAAGATCACCAAAGTCATCAAAATCAGGTATTTACCACTGTATGCAACAAGTCTCACAAACTCGAATTATCTCTCTTGCAAACTGACAGATTTAACACCCGCACCATATGATGTCTGACCGGACAATTGCTAATTTGTAAAAAAAAAAAGGGGGTCCTTTACGTCCTCACAGGAAATTTTCCTTTTAGGGACATGAGTTGATGATACGCTAAAAGAAGAAAAGGAGGGAAAGAAAAGGGCAAGACCAAGCAATCCCGACCGTGATAGGACCCCGGCCCCGCTCACCATGAATAAGGGAGGGGGGTGGGGCAATGAGAAATATACTCGGGGATAATTTTTCCTTTATATGCGTTGACTTCCTAGGGGAAGGACCATTAAAAACATGGATTTTTAATTCAATTTTAGTTTCGTTAAGAAAAAGATAAAACTCAGGACCACCTGTTAGAAGGTTTAAAAGTGACAACATTGTGAGAAAAATATAAAGAACATGCGCAAAACGTAATACTGATCTTCTATAGGGTAGTAACATTTGGATACATCATTTCATTGACGCACGCATGAGTTGCTATGCGGCATTTGTTAATTTTAAATAGGATAAAAATATCTATCTGCGTTGTCCGTCGACCTCCCCGCCACTACAATAGTCGCAGGGGAGGCGACGTCACATTAGCAGTATTAACTGAGAGAGGAAACAGCTATCCTCTCGTTTATATAATCATGTTTTTATGTTTATTGTGTAATCCGAAAACAGGAGTTTAAAACCATCAGGAAAAAAAAACAAAAAAAAAACACGCACACGCCCGCGAGGTGGGGCACTGCCCTTCCCTCCCTGCGAGCTGTGTGTCCCCTTTGTTTAAGTTAATACCGTTGACAAATGACGATCATATATTTATGCTGGCTTTATTTTATTTTGCCCCCCATTTAGGGAGTCCAGAATTACAAGGGACTTACAGTGATTTTTTAATTGTGAGAATTTCCTCAGACGACAGATCTCTGCTCCCCGCGAGAGCGCTGAGGGCCATGAGATAGGTGTCTGGTTTAG
Organism: Littorina saxatilis; assembly: GCF_037325665.1. Lineage (NCBI taxonomy): Eukaryota > Metazoa > Mollusca > Gastropoda > Littorinimorpha > Littorinidae > Littorina > Littorina saxatilis. Next base: position 66,752,100 of record NC_090252.1, read on the forward strand.
GGACGGACACTTTATTTTTTGTCACAAAACAGTAGGTATCCGTTAATAAGTTGATGAGAGCCTCGGGGCTCTGCTTCTGCCTAGCAGTCACCATAGAGGTGAGGCAGAGCTCCAGGTAGCCTCTCAGGTCTTTTTCTTCTGGTTTTTGGGTTGTTATGAACACAAAGTCTCTGTGACTATCGACTTTTTTGAGGACTTTTGCTAATTTGCGAAACGAACTAACTTTATGTAGGCCACGACCTCTCAAAGGGGTGAGAACCGTGTCAGTGTATTGACCAATCATATGAACACCTTAATTGTCCGGCACGTGCGCTCTCAAAATCCACTGACCAATAGCCGACGAGAACGACATCACTGCAGGACGGTCAAGTCATGCAATCCAATTGGGCGGTGTTTATGATGCTCCCCGTGTCGACCACTGTTGCGTCTTCAAATGTCCAGTGTCAATTGTATTGGATGATTCTCAACGCCCAATACCAAACGCTTATAACTTTTATCAACGCAACTTTTAACTTGTACAGCCCCACTCCCGTCATCCTCCCGGCCCCACCCCCACACACCCAGCTTTTTCTTAGCGTACAACCACCTCATGTCCCAAATAGAATCTTATTCTGGGGACACAAATAGAAATTTACATACATTCAACTCGTGGTCAAAACAACGTTTATGCTTGCGGCCATTGTCCCCTAGGCGAGACCATGAAATCTTGGCGAAAAATGTTTAATATCTTTATTGTACAAAATAAAACAAACTAACAAAAACCGATTTTATCTCACAGAATATTATCAAGCTGTTCTCGCAACAACAACAACAACAACAACAACAACAACAACAACAACAACAACAACAACAACAACAACAACAACAACAACACCACCACTTCAGGGAGTTATTCCATGAAAAATGCATGGATGTATAATTTCTATTCGATTTTGTTTTCGCTGTGTACAAAAGGAAACAAACAAACTGACAATAACCGATTTTATCTTACAGAATATGATCATGCTGTTCTGGCAACAATAACAAAAACACTTAACAGAGTTATTCCATACAATCGCATGGATGTATTATATATTTTCTATTCGGAAAAAAAACCACCCGAATGTTATGCTTAAAGTATTCCCATACACGTTTTAGGATTGGACATGAAACGGTTACCGAAGGTGCTTTTCCTCAGGCCCGTACAGACACTTCGGCATGCTTGAATTCTTTGACATTCAACAAGGCTTGAGTCGGTTTCGTGTAATCCCTTTGCCTAATCAGTCAAATTATACAAGTCATAAAAAATGTTCCCGGCAGATATCAAACCATACGTGCAGAAGTATCGTCTGTTTCTCACGCGGGCTTAAAGCTTAATTATGATCAAAGCACTCTCTGAATGGTAACATGAAAGCACAGCTGTTTAATATTTTCCCACACACACACACGCACACGTGCGCACGAGAAAACATAAGACTTTCATAAGTAATGTGATTAATCAACATGAAATAAACTTTTTTGTTGGCTTCTAGCGTGAAAAAGCGCGTGGGTGGCACGAACATTTTCATAATAATAAACATCACCTTTATCACAGACTTATATCCCATTTCGTGACACCTACCACTACTCCACTACATCAAAGGATGTCTGTTGAGATAATCGAATGGTTCAAAACTTTCAAACCTGCGCGCACATTCTAAGCCGACTAACACATAATAGTCAAGGACATCATAAAATGGTTCTCGGTGAAAACTTGACCGAGGGCCATTTTACGACGTCCTTGACTAGATAGTGTTTATGGCCAAACCAAGCACAACCCGAGTGTGTCAAGTATACTAATGTGCATTGCTTCTTGGACAATGTAAAGAACACCGAAAGTACTTCAATGCCGTTCTCGAGTTACGTTGACTTTTACAAAGGTTGCAGCTGACACGGCTTACGTAATCCGGTTTCCTGGTCATGTGTGTGAAAAATGTGTCCATTAAAAGCATAATCTTTAATTCATATATTATTTCAAAAAAGATGTTAAAACTAAGGACCACCTTTTGTTAAAAACTTTAAGAGTGAAACGTTATGTGAAAAATAGAGAAACTGTGGCCTATTATGTGTTTTCGCCGGTAGGTGTCAATTGGCAGGCCAGGCACTTAATCACGCTTGACTCCCCTCCGCTTAAGCGGCAATCGTTTAGCAAGCGCCGGTTTCTGCTTCAAGAAAGCCCTTCACACCCAGATTGAGTGAGGGAACATCGAATAGTGACATTTTTCGATGTGATTTTTCGATTTCATAAACAACAATTTTGAAAAATAATATAAAAGAGATAAATATTTTGCAAATACCGTATCTGGGTGGTCTAAATCAGGCTACCATAACTGTCTCGTTGTATGCCTTTTTTTTCTTCCAAGTATATACAACTATTGCAACAACAATAAAGAGTTAACAGGCAAGTGATATTTAATTTAGAAATGGAATACGCTTTAATTTAAAACAAAAGCACAACGAACAAGATGTTTTAATTTATTTCGCTCCAAGTCAAAATTTAAGCAAAACATCTAAATAGTTTTAAATGCGCATTTAGTCCGCTGTCGCACGGAGGAATGTAGGATTACCAAAACCGGCAAAATCAAAACTGGGCAAAACTTGATTTAAAAGAACGCCCCCCCCCCCCCCCCCCCCCTGTAGAATTTGCACTGCTAGATGCGTTGGCGGCATCCCATCCTGCCTCTCCCAACTTGCCGTATCCCAGTCTGCCTTACCCAATTTGCCGCATCCCGGCCTGCTGCTTTGTGTGTGTTAGTGCGTGTGTATTTGTGTTTGTGAGGCAGGGAAAGAGAGAGAGAGAGAGAGAGAGAGAGAGAGAGAGTGACTGAGAGAGAGAGAGACTGAGAGAGAGAGAGTGACTGAGAGAGAGAAAGAGAGAGAGAGAAAATAGAGAGAGAGAGGGAGAGAGAGAGAGAGAGAGAGGGGGGGAGAGAGAGAAAGGGGGAGAGAGAGAGAAAGAGAGAGAGAGAGAGACACACACACACACACATACACAGAGAAAGAGAGAGAGAGAGAGATGTCAACAAAATCAAGGAAAAGAAAAGCCTAACAAAGAATTTCAAGTGGCAGCCCAACTTTTCGACCTGTTGCCAGGCCTTCCTCAGCGGCGTTTAATTCTGCGAGACGCCAATTCATGCATCAAGTACTAAGCAACACAATACCATAGTTAATTCTGTTACGAAACACAAAGCAAATATTTCAAAGATAAAATCTACAAGACTTGACTAAAATTAATGTAAAAAATCAACAAGAAGAAACAGAGGCGAAAACAGTATTTGACTTTCAATGTTTTTGCAGAGAACTTGTTTACGGCAATAGTGGAAACTAACATGTTTTATGAACGTGTTTATGTTTTTGCAATCTTGTTTTCTGATTTATCCATCTATATATTTATTTACCTATTTTCACTTTACTTATTTAGTTCCGATCAAATGATCCGCTGCAAGAGCAGTGTGTAAATAAAATCAGCGATACAAAATGCCTCCGTTTCACTTAGATGGCGTATGGAAATAATTAATAACCTTATTTTATGATGGGTGACCTCATTGCAAATTGCTGAAATTTAAAAAACGATATCAAAAATAGAGTTACTAGACGGAGCCCTTCGGGGCGTTTAGTCATGCTTGAGACATATATTCACATGTTTTGATAGAGTATGTCCTTATCTGCGACCAAAAGACAAATTGTTGCTTCAACAGTGCTTTGAGCGGATCATTAAGTCTTGCACTTTCGCGTCTAATAACGTACGGTGTCTAAAATTAAATACGGCGAAGTGGTCTGAGCCTACAATGTTTAAATGTGTACACTACATTGGTGTGTGCACGTTAAAGATCCCACGATTGACAAAAGGGTCTTTCCTGGCAACAATTGCTTAGGCACAGTTAATAATTGTCTACCTATACCCGTGTGACTTGGAATAATAGGCCGTGAAAGGTAAATATGCGCCGAAATGGCTGCAATCTACTGGCCGTATAAAATTTCATCTCACACGGCATCACTGCAGAGCGCCTAGAACTGTACCCACGGAATATGCGCGATATAAGACTCATTGATTGATTGAAATGTTTGATTGCATAACTTCTAAAAACTAGTTCCATGGTCTCATCCTCCCCCCATCTACCCCCCCCCCCCCCCCCCCTCATCCCTATTTTGTTTTAAATCTTTTTTCTTTTCTTTTCTTGCTCCTCTTACAGTATCACGGTAAACGTTCCCAAATAGATCCTAGTTACCTCAGAGGACGTTAATCCCCAAAGTCAGCCAGTCAGTCAGTCATTAAAGGCAAAAGCGAGGTAACGCACAACTGGGTCCGACCAGAAAAGCCGTCGCTGCCTGTGTGACAACCACCATAAAATCTACCACAGCGGGAAACTTTCAAGTTAAGTATTTTCAACCATCATGACTGTGCCCGCATTCAACTTTACAATCAAAGGATGTCTGTTGAGATAATCGAATGGATCAAAACTTTGAAACCTGCGCGCATATTCTAAGCCGACTAACACATAATTGTTAAGGACATCATAAAATGGTTCTCGGTGAAAACTTGACCGAGGGCCATTTTACGACGTCCTTGACTCGAGTGTGTGACGTATTCTCATATGCGCTGCTTCTTGGCAAGGTAAAGAACACCAATACTTCAATGCCGTTCTCGAGCTACGTTGACTTTTACAAAGGGTACAACTGACACGGCTTACGTAATCTGGTTTCCTGGTCATTTGTGTGAAAAATCTGTCCGACAAAGAAAACTGCCCAACGAATATAGATAACTCGGTCGAAAAAAAATACTACCAGCAAAATATCTAACCCCCCCCCCCCTCCCACCTCCGCAAAGAAAGAGCACGGGTTCAATACATGATGATAGTTATTAAACACAAAGCAGTTGTAGCTAGGCTCAAGGCAATCACAAGATAGGAAAGCTTTCGAGTCATCGACAATCATTCGGAGGTGTGTTTTGGAACAAATGTTGGAGAAAAGGGTAAATGTCGGCTTCTTTTACAGACACTATCTAGTCTTATGTTTCTTATTTGTTTGACCCTCTTAGGATTATGGAGTTTTATGCACTGCCTTTTATAGTTAACTAAACTTTTGTATTTGAATTAGCCCATTGCACTTGGTGTAGGCCTTAAGCTTATTTAAATCGCTTGTCCAGTATTTAATTTAGTTCTCAATTTTTGTATGAACTCAAATGTTTAGTGTTCTTAGTATGTCTTGCTAAACTAAGTTCTATTTAATCAGAGTATGTTTGCGTGTGCTTATACTTAGTGATATTGTAAAGCGCATAGTGCTTTTCGTTATGCGCTATAGAAATCTCCTTAATAAATAAATAAATAAATAAATAAAAAAACATTCAAAACTGTGTAAAATGGTCGAACTGAAGTTTTTGCACAACAAATATGCCATAACAATTATTTCTTAAACTTAAAGTACTGGACAAATTAACCCTTCGTTGTGAAGTTACCACGCGCAACGCGAGACAATTCGAGACAAGCATCAAAGACATGAACGCAATCATCCATGGAAAACGCGCTGATCATGCCTGTAAGGGCTGTTTTAAAAGTCACTGAATGTCTAATGTTGATTGAGGTACACCATGTATGGTAACACTTATCTCCCAATACCCCCTCGGACAGTTCTAGAACCCCTTGCAATGCTTAAAAAGATAAACTCCATTTCCTCACTTCATTTTGGCAGTTCAAAACTGTCAAAACATGATTTCACATTTTGGTCATGCTCGCAATAGTTATCTCCAATCGATGCTTCATAATATTCTGCATGTTTTAGTTCTGCAGTTGCTCATACATCTTTTTATAGACATCTGAAGACGTGTGCTGCTCACATACAGATCAGCATAATCCATTTACTACTTAGATTGTTTAGTGTCTATATGTTATTTGCTTGTCTGTCTGTCTTGTGCGTACTCCTTCTCAAACAAACAAACTCGGACATATTCAAAGATAGTCTACATATGATCCAGGGACAGCCAGCATGCCTCCTCCTTGTTCTCAGACAAAAGAAAGCTTCCTTGTGGCCTATTGAGTGTTTTCGCCGGTAGGTGTCAATTGGCAGGCCAGGCACTTAATCACGCTTGACTACCCTCCGCTTAAGCGGCAATCGTTTAGCAAGCCCCGGTGTCTGCTTCAAGAAAGCCCTTCACACCCAGATTAAGTGAGGGAACATCGAATAGTGACATTTTTCGATGTGATTTTCGATTTCATAAACAACAATTTTGAAAAATGATATAAAAGAGATAAATATTTTGCAAATACCGTATCTGGGTGGTCTAAATCAGGTTTCTTGTCAAACGTAAAATGGAGTATAGAAAAAACCCGTTGTGTTGGAATTTAAGACTAAATCAATTTGGGTCTACTTGTAGAAACATGTGTTAATAAATGTTCAACAAATGCTGAAAGAAACAATTGGCAGCACCCTTGAAACGCTTGGCATGTATATTAAATGTTGAATGTATATTGGTTAAGAACAAAAGTAGGGCAATTTCGTTACTTTTGATTTGGACCCCTACCTCAATAGTTCTTTGAATGTTCGCCTTCTTTTATATTTAGGTACCGAGAAGCCTTCAACAGATGTATACATGTATAACTAATTCAATAAGTTTTTCGAAGCATCCTATTCTAAACTCTTACGTTAAATGTCTGACCTTTTGTTTTTGTTTTTATTTGTTTCTGTTGGTTTCAAACAACATTCTGTGAATAAACCTTTAAGGTCATCGCCGTAACAAGAACACTGTTCTTCCGTTTTAGGCTTTTATAGTCCATACAATATTTGCTGGCTTACACCCGTCAATTTTACGTGTATCAGTTCATGAAATATTTGCCGGCTTTTACCCATCTATGTTATCTTTCCCCGGTCAAGGCAATATCTTGAAGTGATTGTTGAAACTTCAGAGAACCCTTTGCTTAAAGTTCCAAAGATTGTTTTTGTTTTGGAGCTTTCCATTCTTTTCGATCATGAACAAGGAAATAGCTGAATGAGTATGACGCGTTCTCTAAAGCTGTCCTGGGTACAGAACGGATGTGATCACACACACTTATCGCTCGCTTGAGTAATTCTTTAATCACACAAAAGCTTTTTGTGGTGTTTTGTTTTCTTGAAATAGTGACACGTTACCTGGCACACTTAAAGCAGGTTTCATGCCCCCCCCCCCCCTACCCATTGGGAATACAGACCACTTGAACAAATCTGAGTGTGTGGAGTTACGCCCTGGAGTCATACTCGCCGGAGGAAAAAGGTGAGTTCTTGGCTTTGTGGTGCCAATAACAAGTCATTGATGACGAATTGAGTCATCTGTCAGTAAAACGTAAAAACGGAGGAAGGTCTCTTATTCATATTTGCTTCTTTGGCTACCATAACTGTCTCGTTGTATGCCTTTTTTTTCTTCCAAGTATATACAACTATTGCAACAACAATAAAGAGCTAACAGGCAAGTGATATTTAATTTAGAAATGGAATACTCTTTAATTTAAAGCAAAAGCACAACGAACAAGATGTTTTAATTTATTTCGCTCCAAGTCAAAATTTAAGCAAAACATCTAAATAGTTTTAAATGCGCATTTAGTCCGCTGTCGCACGGAGGAATGTAGGACTACCAAAACCGGCAAAATCAAAACTGGGCAAAACTTGATTTAAAAGAACGCCCCCCCCCCCCCCCCCCTGTAGAATTTGCACTGCTAGATGCGTTGGCGGCATCCCATCCTGCCTCTCCCAACTTGCCGTATCCCAGTCTGCCTTACCCAATTTGCCGCATCATCCCGGCCTGCTGCTTTGTGTGTGTTAGTGCGTGTGTATTTGTGTTTGTGAGGCAGGGAAAGAGAGAGAGAGAGAGAGAGAGAGAGAGAGAGAGAGAGAGAGTGACTGAGAGAGAGAGAGTGACTGAGAGAGAGAGAAAGAGAGAGAGGAAAATAGAGAAGAGGAGAGGGGGAGAGAGAGAGAGAGAGAGAGAGGGGGGAGAGAGAGAAGGGGGAGATAGAGAGAAAGAGAGAGAGAGAGAGACACACACACACACACATACACAGAAAAGAGAGAGAGAGAGAGATGTCAACAAAATCAAGGAAAAGAAAAGCCTAACAAAGAATTTCAAGTGGCAGCCCAACTTTTCGACCTGTTGCCAGGCCTTCCTCAGCGGCGTTTAATTCTGCGAGACGCCAATTCATGCATCAAGTACTAAGCAACACAATACCATAGTTAATTCTGTTACGAACACAAAGCAAATATTTCAAAGATAAAATCTACAAGACTTGACTAAAATTAATGTAAAAAATCAACAGAAGAAACAGAGGCGAAAACAGTATTTGACTTTCAATGTTTTTGCAGAGAACTTGTTTACGGCAATAGTGGAAACTAACATGTTTTATGAACGTGTTTATGTTTTGCAATCTTGTTTTCTGATTTATATCCATCTATATATTTATTTACCTATTTTCACTTTACTTATTTAGTTCCGATCAAATGATCCGCTGCAAGAGCAGTTTGTAAATAAAATCAGCGATACAAAATGCCTCCGTTTCACTTAGATGGCGTATGGAAATAATTAATAACCTTATTTTATGATGGGTGACCTCATTTCAAATGCTGAAATTTAAAAACGATATCAAAAATA
>NC_090252.1:66760928-66778428 GCF_037325665.1 Littorina saxatilis
TGTGTGTAGAGCGATTGAGACCAAACTACTGGACCGATCTTTATGAAATTTGACATGAGAGTTCCTGGGAATGATATCCCCGGACGTTTTTTTCTTTTTTTCGATAAATACTTTTGATGGGATAAGGAAGGATAAGATTTTATATAGTCCATGAGGGTAACTTCACAGAAATTCGGGCTGCTTTCTCCCTGGGGAAAGCGAGCTGCCATACAGTATATACGGCGCTACCCATTTTTTTTTCCTGCATGCATGTATTCATGTTTCCTGAGACTTAATGCCGTGTGAGATGACGTCATATCCGGCTTTTTGTAAAAGTTAAGGCGGCACTGTCACACCTTCATTTTTCCATTAAATGGTTTGAAATGTTGGCCAAGCAATCTTCGACAAAGGCCGGACTTCGGTATTGCATTTCAGCTTGGTGGCTTAAAAATTAATCAATGTATTTGGTCATTAAAAATCTGAAAATTGTAAAAAAAAATAAAAAATTATAAAACGATCCAAATTTATCTTATTCTTCATCATTTCCTGATTCCAAAAACATATAAATATGTTATATTTGGATTAAAAACAAGCTCTGAAATTAAAAATATAAAAACTATGTTCAAAAATTAAATTTTCGAAATCAATTTAAAAACACTTTCATCTTATACCTTGTCGGTTCCTGATTCCACAAACATATAGATATGATATGTTTGGATTAAAAACACGCTCAGAAACTTAAAACGAAGAGAGGTACAGTAAAGCGTGCTATGAAGCACAGCGCAACCGCTACTGCGCCAAACAGGCTCGTCACTTTCACTGCCTTTTGCACAAGCGGTGGACTACGTTCAGTTTCATTCTGTGAGTTCCACAGCTTGACTAAATGTACTAATTTCGCCTTACGCGACTTGTTTTGTTATTGCTTGCATGTTTTAGTCATACCAACCATGATCGGACATCTATTGGAGGTCGATCTGCCCTGGGTTGCATTTCTCCGGTGCAGACCGACGAAGACAACTTATTAATGCTTCTAACAATCATTCTGATCACATTATTTTCTTGAATCGGTGCAAGCAAACAGCCCAGAAGCGTCGGACACGTGACATCAAATGTTTCGGATTATGCCGCGTGTGTCAGTATTTGCGTTAGTCCATTCAAATTCTCATTGTAGGGATTTGAATAAACAAAACGTGACCTAGCTGCAAAAGTAAGCAATCCCTGTTGAATAAAACCCAGGAATAATCATTTAAAAGCTCGAGGCGAACAACAAAACGAATCTAATTCTAAATCGAGAGTGTTTATTATGCATGCTATTTGCTTCTACGATATCTTTGTTTTATAATCAAAGGAAGAACAACTCGACATCACGCGTTATGGATTATGTTGAGAAACGTCTGTGTACACATTGTCTGCGTGTGCTTGTACTTAAAGGGGTCACTCGCAGTTTGCAAGATTCGACCGTTGTAACCTGTGTACACATTGTCTGCGTGTACTAGTACTTAAAGGGGTCACTCGCAGTTTGCAAGATTCGACCGTTGTAACCTGTGTACGCCCAGAGTCCACGCTGTGTAAGGTATTGTTAGTTATTCCCCCCTCTGCTTCTTTACCTCTGTAAACTTGTAGGGGTAGTTATTTTTCGATAATGACCCAGCAACCAAACAAATAACGACCCAGCAACAGCCTGAATCCTCGATAGTGCAATGGGTTGAGAAGTTGTTCTGTTTCGGTACTACTTTTTGCGACTGAAAAGTTCCGAACGCTCTAACGTACGAAGTATATACATCTCTGGAGCAAACAATACAAACATACCGCATTTAAATTAACAACTACAGGCCTGAACACATGAATCTTCATATAAAATCCATGAGTTCGGTTGTTTTCTGAATCTAGATTTGCCGTGCTCAAACGTTCATCACAAGCAATTTCCCGCAAGGCAAGTAACTCATACTTTGTCTAGCGACAAGAGTAGTTCCCCTTCTTTTCACTCAGTTTCTTCGACAACAGACTGCAATCCGACGGTCAGTTTTCAACAATATTTCATTCAATAAACAGATCACACGCAACCAAATGCACACATCTCATCAATTTAAACAACATAAAGCGGTTTCATACACTATTTTCCCCAGAAAACTGAACTTCATACAGTTTTTAACGTTGGAACACGGGTGCAAAAGTTCGTCTGCTAGTCCCATTTGACGACAGAACATTATCCTGGCGATACCAAAACATATACAGAACACACAATATCTGCCTTTGCCGCCACAGCAGAATAACAGCATATCTGTGTACTTGATTTTAGTCCAAAATAGGAAAACTGACAAGAAGTGTTAACAGAATGGAATGATTTGCACGGAACTATACAACCGCGCATTAATCGATCGCCTGCGCAGGTTGACTGGTTGAGTGAATAGGATTCGATCAAACTTTCGCAAAAAACCCTCCTCTTTTCTTTGAATAACTGAAGAAAGGAGGAATAAAGAGGTTACACACCTCGTCTCAGTGATTATACAAAATAATGGTCTCAGTTCGCGGTCATGAAAAAGCTCGCTAAAGCTCGCATTTTTCATGATCCGCTAACTTCGACCATTATTTTTAATAATCACTGAGACTCGGCGTGTAACCTCTACATATGATGCAAACACTTGCGTCATATAGATCGCTGGCGTGTGTTGCGGGAGGGAGGGGGTTGGTGCTTGTTTGTGTGTGTGTGTGTGTGTGTGTGTGTGTGTGTGTGGGTGTGTGTATCATGTATGTGTTCAAGTTGTGTGTGTGTATGTTTGTGTGTGTGTGTGTGTGTGTGTAAGTGTTTGTGTGTGTTTCAGTGTGTGTGTGTGTGTGTGTGTGTGTGTGTGTGTGTGTGTGTGTGTGTGCATGCAATGGTTTTTTTTAAATTTCTTTTCTGTCAAACAAAACATCAATTTTCTGGAAATGTTGAACGACATAACAAAATAAAACTTGGCAAACGTTTTCGATAACTATGGATTTTCATGGCAGCCCTCCAACTCACCCTTAATGCCGCTTGCTTCCTCTTTCACTCACCAGGGCTGGACCTAGGGGTGGACCTAGGGCTGGACCTAGGGCTGGACCTAGGGCTGGACCTAGGGCTGGACCTAGATCTGGACCTAGGGCTGGACCTAGGGCTGGACCTAGGGCTGGACCTAGGGGTGGACCTAGGGGTGGACCTAGGGGTTGCTTTTGTTGTGAGAGACCCTCTCCCTCACCACCTTACCAAGCAAATTTACTTTTATATATCAAAGCGATAGCCAAAACATCGCTTTCAAATGCTAACTTTCAACAGCATCTGTTGACTCCCCGCCTGGGCCCCAACTGTATCCAACACCTCCCGCCAAAACGCAACAAATCGAAATAATCCGAATGCACTGATATTTTTGGTATGGTTACTCGGTGCGGCACCTCCAATACTACGTTAGTGCGGGGGAGGAGGGGGGATTTGGGTTGGTAGATGGAGATGGGATTGGGACAAGACTTGAATGGAAGGGGGAAAACACGAAACAAAGAATATTTAAATGAAAAGAATGTCAGGTTGTTTTACGTTTACTTTAGACACAGCAGTTAGTTCTCACACTCTCTTTGGTTGAAATCATCGAAAGCCCAGGTCTCATATTAGTCATAGAGACTCCAAACGGACAGCCTACATGGTGTTTTATTTCTATTATGTCCAGGCCTAGACGTCATTCACGCCATGACGTCATCAGCTACGTACGAACTGAGGGCAAAGGTCGAGGCTGACGATGGGAACACATACTACGCCCGGTACTCTGGATTTTCAGTGGATTCGAGCGCCGCTGATTATGCTCTGCGCTACACCGACTTCACTGAAGGAACTGCTGGTATGTATTTAATTGTTTGCACAAGATTAAACGGTAATTGTCTGCTCCGAACTGCATTGGAGTATCTGTTGGTTTGTATTTTTTCAAATACAGTTTCTTCTCCACGAGATTAAACGGTAATTGTCTGCTCCGCACTAACTGCTGGTTTGTTTTTGTTTTCAAATCAATTTCATTGCACGAGATTAGACGGTATTTGTCTGCTCCAAACTGCATTGAAGGGACTGCTGTTTTTTTTTTTCAAATCATTTTTGTTTGCACGAGATTAAACAGTAATTGTGTGCTTGGAACTGCTATGAAGGAACAGCTGGTTGGTATTTTCTTTAAATCAATTGGCGTGGGTTTTTTGCACAAGATTAGACGGTAACTGTCTGCTCCAAACTGAATTGTAGGAACTGCTGGTTTGTATTTTCTTCAAATCGTTTCTTTTTGCACGAGACTAAACGGTTATTTTCTGCTTAGTTCTGTGATTTAGGAAGACTGAGTATTTTAGAGGGATATGCCTACAGTGTAGCTGTAGAGAGATGTGATGACAACAGCACACACCTAGCAACACATTAAAAGGCACAGTAAGCCTCCCGTAAACCACCACAGATTCTGTCAGGCTTTTACACACAGTACAAACACCCTTTCATTTAAACACTCACCGCTTGAGAACATCCTAGATGCCCTCCGTAAAGAGCGAGCAATGTTCAAAGAATTTATTTTTGCGTGGTTTATCTTACCCCTGAGCCATCGTGAACCCGTGTGATCCAGTTTTCCTTTTTCACAATGTAGATCTAGTCGTCAGTTAGTAATTTGAATGCGACTCGATGTGAGCTTATCTGCAATAGCATGTTATTATGTACCTCTTACTATGCACGAAACAAACGGCTGTAGTTCACAAGAACTCTAGCGATGACTTTTGACTGTTCAGAGGAACTGGCGATAAGCATAAACCGTCGTCTGCTACGAGAACCACGACCTTGCGTCACCCTGCTTCCGGGATTTTCTTTTTTCAAACTTTCAAAATTTCGAATTGTACTGATCTTGTCTTGATGAAAAAAGAATTCTTTTGTGATTTAAGAATGTTCGTGTAACAAGCTGTCAATTTACTATTTAGATTTTAAAAAGTTAGGTCTAGCGCCAAAACGCACCACGGTCCGATTGTGTGAGGAGACAATCGGCAAAATTAATTCTTTGAAAATTGCTCGCTCTTTACGTAGGGCACCGAGGATGTTCCCTTTCGGTGAGCGTTCAAATGGAAGGGTGTTGGTACTGTGTGTAAAAGCCTGACCGTATCTGTGATGGATTACGGGAGGCTTACTGTGTGTAAAGGCCTGACAGTATCTGTGATGGATTACGGGAGGCTTACTGTGCTATTAACCAAGTACACAACCTACAACATAAACGCTTTCAGTATCAGTATACGTCCATCACTTTAGCTTTTCAATAGAAAAGAGACAAGCACAAATTAAATGCACAACAAGTATTTACTCTGAAATGATCATACTGTTACAATTACCTTAACATTTGTAAATCATATTCTTACATGAACAAATATTAATGGTAGTTGGGATCTTTTTTACTTTGAGTAACAAGAACTAACCGTTAAAGCCACACATGTTTTTGTTTGGTGTTTGTTTGTTTGATTGTTTGTTTGTTTTTTGTTTGTTTGTTTTTGGTTTGTTTGTTTGTTTGTTTGTTTGTGTGTTTGTTTGTTTGTTTGTTTGTTTGTTTGTTTTGTGTACATTTTTTGTCTCACACAGGGGATGCCCTCAGTTCCTTCAGAAACGCCCGCTTCGCTGGCAACGACCATGTGGATGGGTGCAGTGGGTGTCGGAGTGGGTGGTGGGTGTACGCCCACAATGGCTGTTGCTATGACAACCCCAACAGCGTGATGGACGGAGCGGCCGCCTGGTCTTCTTTTGACGATTTGTTTCTCGTCCACTTCGAGCTCATGGTCCGTCAGACTCGGAATTAACCACTGACACTTGGGAAGAAAAGAATCATCTCATTTCTAACGTGTGCGAATGACGTTGTTCAGAAATAACTCTGTTGGCTATGTGTGCGTCGTGAAAGAGTCAAACCCTTGCTTTTTCTCAGACAAATAAATGCATACGTGCTCCTGTCCACATGTTTCAGACACACCCCTCGCTGATGATTGGCCCCTCCAATGTTTGTCCCAGTAAAAGCAAGGGTATTCACTCTTTCACAACCCATACAAACTCGACAGAGTTATTTTTTGAATTCGTCTATTGGCCTTATCAATGTGTTAGGAATAACATTTCAAACACGCACACACAAACGCGCACACACATGTTCACACATACACACGCACGCACAGACACACAACAAGAACAATCACACACACACAAACACATTCATAAACATACACACACAGACACAAACACACAGAACAATCACACACAGACACACACACACACACACACACACACACACACACAAACGCGCACACACATTCATACACATATACACGCGGACGCACACACAGACAAACACAAAGAACAATCACACACACACACACACACACACACACACAAACGCGCACACACATTCATACACATACACACACAGACGCACGCACAGACAAACACAAAGAACAATCACACACACACACACATTCATACAATACACACACACACAGATGCACACACAGACACACACAAAGACCAATCACACACACACACACACACATTCAAACACACACACACAGACGCACGCACAGACACACACAAAGAACAATCACACACACACAAAGAACAATCACACACACACACAAAGAACAATCACACACACACACAAAGAACAATCACACACACACACACACACACACACAAAGAACAATCACACACATACACACAAAGAACAATCACACACACACACACACACACACACACACACACACACACACACCGAGTAGAAGAATATGATTCTGGTATTTAATGTTTAGGGTTCCTTGGCTCAGGTGTACGAGAAAGTTACCACCCAAACGGGAGCCACCCGCAATGTTGGATTGGTTGAAACCGAGATGTGTTGTGATTTCAACGAATCAGAGCTCGCGTTCTGTTCCCTCCCCTCTAGGTGGCACCCACTTTGAGTGTGTGAACCCCGGCCCTGGTTACTCGCAAGACGGGACCCTCGTTGTTGTTGGTCTAGGAATGGCTGCCCTAAAGAAGTGTCGGTGAAAGCAAAGCAATAACAACAAACTCTCAACTCTCAAATGCTTACTCATGTTAATACAAACTCTCAACTCTCAAATGCTTACTCATGTTAATACAAATCTCATCTTCTGATGATGATCTGGTCAAGTTCTAATTTTAATCAGCCCCGTTGAAATGGCTGTCCTAGCTATTTGCGCACGAAGACTTACCTTTCAACTTCGTTGGAAAACGTGTTCAAGCATAACACAGGAGAAGTTTACTTGAAAAACTAATTTGCTGCTGGTAACACACACACAGTAAACAAAGAGAAGAAAAATACACTGTATTTTGTATTAAATGAACTCTCATTTTGCATTCTGGTTTCTTTTTAATTTGTATTTCTCTAAACAAAAAGAATTCAAAGATGACGACGAAGAAGAGGGCACACGTAATCTTACATACTCTGAATAAAACGTGTTAACAATCAGCCAATGGTGTGCATTGCAAAGTGTGTGCAAATGCGCGCGCGAGTGTGTGTGTATGTGTGTGTGTGCGCACACGCCTGTGTCTGTTATGTTTGCATGCATGTGTGTGTGTGTCTGTCTGTGTGTGTGTGTGTGTTTCTGTGTGTGTGTCTGTGTGTGTGTGTGTCTGTGTGTGGGCACACGCCTGTGACTGTTATGTTCGCATGCATGTCTGTATGTGAAGGTTTCTATCAAAACTCATAAACAACAAAATAAAGCACAGAAATGAAAAAGTATGAGCCACGTTCAATAATCATAGATTACATTTCTTTTCAATCACAGTGTTAACGTCCGTTTCGTCAATAAACCCTATACTAAGGTCTGTAATTTTCTTTCTTGCTCATTGTCTCAATAACGATGTCTTGTTCCGCGCCGCGTGCACTCTGGGTCCAGTGTGTCTTCACCTGTGATTGGATAGCTGTATTTCTACGTTACCCCCAGAGGTAATCAATTAGCTTAACAAGCAATCACCATTATTTACCTATCCTTCCTTTGTTTTCATGTATTGAATCAGCTCTCCCATCGGCGGTTAAACTATTATTTGTTGATCTTAAAAACTTGCTGAGATAATGCAGGTGTTAGAGCATACTTTACTTGAATAAAAAATCCAAAACGCTCAGTTCTTGAACTGTTCAGAACAAAATTCACATTCATTTAAATCAATGATCGGATCGACTAATGTTCGACCTAAATTTCAATTAATTGATTACAAATGCGACCGTCACAGTGTCGCCTATTTGATATATTCAATAAAAGTTCCATAAATGTCTTTCATGCCTTTGAATGTTTTATTCCAAACGTTAGCGGTCTTATTGTTTCCGGCTTTACTGTACTGTACAAAGTAAACATAGTTTTAAAACCGTTTAGAAGAGCAAACCAGGAAGATGAGACAGGACATTCAGATAGAAAAGTCAATAATAAACAAGTCGCTTAAAGCGATATTAACACATTCAGTTAATCTGTCGACCTGAACGTCACAACTGAACAAAAAGTCTTCATCGAGTCTTGGTTGATTGACACCCGTTGACCGAGACACTGCTGGCTTGGAATCATGTGAAGAGGGAATGTTACTGCACAGTATCAATTCAATTATAACTTATCTATTTACTTTTGGATTACAAAAATAACAATAGAATGGAACCAGTTTTTTGTTAGATTTAGTCAAGTTTTGACTAAATGTTTTAACATAGAGGGGGAATCGAGACGAGGGTCGTGGTGTATGTGTGTGTGTGTGTGTGTGTGTGTGTTTGTGTGTGTGTGTGTGTGTTTGTGTGTGTGTGTGTGTCTGTCTGTCTGTGTGTCTGTCTGTGTGTCTGTCTGTGTGTCTGTCTGTCTGTGCATGTGTGTGCGTAGAGCGATTCAGACTAAACTACTGGACCGATCTTTATGAAATTTGACATGAGAGTTCCTGGGAATGATATCCCCGGACTGGTTTTTTTTCGTTTTTTCGATAAATACCTGTGATGACGTCATATCCGGCTTTTTGTAAAAGTTGAGGCGGCACTGTCACACCCTCATTTTTCAATCAATTTAATTGAAATGTTGGCAAAGCGATCTTCGACAAAGGCCGGACATTGGTATCGCATTCCAGCTTAGTGGCTTAAAAACTAATTAATAAGTTTGGTCATTAAAAATCGGAAACTTGTAATTAAAACTTTTTTTTAATTAAACGATCCAAAATTAATTTCATCTTATTCTTCGTCATTGTCTGATTCCAAAACCATATACATATGTTATATTTGGATTACAAACAAGCTCTGAAAATTAAAAATATGAAAATTATTATGAAAATTAATTTTCCGAAATCGATTTAAAAACAATTTCATCTTATTCCTTGTCGGTCCCTGATTCCAAAAACATATAGATATGATATGTTTGGATTAAAAACAAAATGCAAATTAAACTCAGTAAGCTAAAAAGAATAGACATACAGAAAAGCGTGTTATCCTGCTCAGCGCGACCACTACCGCACTATTCTGCATGGCTTGTCGATTTCACTGCCTTTGCCACGAGCGGTGGACTGACGAAACTACGAGTATGTGGTCTTGGTGAGAAAAGCAGAGCGTTCAGTTTCATTCTGTGAGTTCGACATCTTGACTAAATGTTGTTATTTCGCCTTACGCGACTTGTTTGTTATTGTAATAATATAGTTTTGAAGCAAAGATTTGATCAGCAAATCATTGAATCATTTGGTTTGGTTTTTTTAAGTTTTAGGCTGCAATGCAATTTCAATAGTCCGGATCGGATCGACTAATGTTCGACCTAAATTTCAATTAATTGATTACCAATGCGACCGTCACAGTGTCGCCTCAACTTCATTTTACCAGTCGGATTTGACGTCATCAAAGACATTGAATAAAGCACGAAACTGTTGTAAAAGGTTTAACGTTGTGTATGGATCTGTGTTGCAGTTTTCTGGGAATCGCTCTAAAGTGCCAGCACGCACATACATACGTACACCCCCACATCCCTCCTGCAACCCGTCTACCGCAATGCATTCAGTCAAATTGTGATTCAATGTAAAACAAGATATACTGCGTTTCTAAGCGAGATCGAGAATCCTGTGCATCAAAACAGATGTAGGTTTAAAATTCAGTTTTGTTACAACAGATCAGAGCAATGTCTAAGTATTTTCAATATCGTATGGAGATAAAGTACGATATATCAAAACATGTCACAGCGCTGTTCTGTACAGCTGAACGTAGTGCATTAGACAGATATTACGTCATGTTCTATTTTTAATTCCTACTGGGGATCGACTGACCTTACCTTGTTAGTGGGCCACTATTTGATGTCTTACTACCTCTGATGGTCCTCTCTCTCTCTCTCTCTCTCTCTCTCTCTCTCTCTCTCTCTCTCTCTCTCTCTCTCTCTCTCTCGCTCTCTCTCTCTCTCTCTCGCTCTCTCTCTCTCTCTCTCTCGCTCTCTCTCTCTCTCTCACTCGCTCTCTCTCTCTCTCTCGCTCTCTCTCTCTCTCTCTCTCGCTCTCTCTCTCTCTCTCTCGCTCTCTCTCTCTCTCTCTCTCTCTCTCGCTCTCTCTCTCTCTCTCTCTCTCTCGCTCTCTCTCTCTCTCTCTCTCTCTCTCGCTCTCTCTCTCTCTCTCTCTCTCGCTCTCTCTCTCTCTCGCTCTCTCTCTCTCTCTCTCTTTGAGCACGTGTCTCAAAAGTTGTGTGGAACGATGCAAAAAAGAATGATTTTATTGAAAGTGTTAAATCAGACGATTTTAAAGCTAAGTTAAAGGAAGCGTGCGACATCATCAGCGCAGACATGGACGAGGGGCTGGAGATTTTTAACAAAGCAATGTTACAGTCGGCAAAGTGCATGACTAAAAAGGTCGGAGGTGACGATGAAGGTAGAAGTGCGTCCTCATGGTTTGATGTTGAATGTTTGGAAAATAAGCGATCTGCGAGACGGTTGCTGAGAAGCTACCAAAGAATTAAAACAGAAGATAAAGAAGAAAAAGAGATAGCAAAGCAAAAGTACGCTGAAGTCAGGAAGGAGTACAAAGACCTTCTTCGAACAAAGCGAACAGAGTACAGGTTAAAACAAGTTCATAACTTATTGCTCTCTGCTGATAAACCAACGGAATTTTGGAAGGAAATAAGGAAATGTAATAGAAAAGAGGTGCACTCCAACTCCGTACCAAAAGAGGCATGGTACGAACATTTTAAGGATGTTTTAAATACCGATACAGTTGAAGGTGAACCCGAAGACGATCAGTTGCCTGATACAGGTATCAGTGACGAAATTCTTGACAGTGAAATAACTGAAATTGAAATTAGTAAAGCAATCAGACATCTGAAAAATGGTAAAGCGGCAGGGTTTGATGGTGTGTTGAATGAAATGTTGAAAGTGTCTGAAAGTCTTATTTTACCCTTTTTAGTTAAATTGTTCAACAACATTCTCGAGAAGGGGGTGTACCCAAGAGAGTGGTCCAAGGCCATTATTGTGCCGTTACATAAAAAAGGAGACTGTGATAACCCTGATAATTACAGAGGAATTTCCCTCACCAGTACGATGAGCAAAATTTTTATGTCTGTTCTGAACGACCGCCTGTCTGTGTGGTCAGAAAATAATAACATTTTAGATGAAAGCCAGGCTGGCTTCCGGAGGAATTACTCAACTATTGATCATGTGTTTACCCTTTACGCTTGCGTCCAGAAACAATTTTCACAAAAGGCCAAACTGTATGTAGCTTACATAGATTTTTGTAAGGCTTACGATAGCATTAAGCGCCCCGTGCTCTGGTCAGTGCTTTTTCGATTAGGCATACAAGGCAATATATTTAAGGTGTTAAAGAGCATGTATGAAAATGTGAAAGCATGCGTGCGGTGCGGAAACGAATACACTGATTTCTTTGAATGTATGCAAGGCCTTAAACAAGGTTGTGTGGCCTCACCGACAATTTTCTCGTTTCTGATCAACGAACTGGCGCAGGATGTCATACTACGAGGCAGACATGGGATACGTTTATCTCCGTCTGAGTTAGAACTGTTTGTAATGCTTTTTGCTGACGACATTGCGCTGTTATCCAGCACTGTAATAGGCCTACAAAACCAGCTTAATGTTCTGCGCTGCTCTGCAGATAAACTGTGTCTGAACGTGAACTTGACAAAGACTAAGGTCATGGTTTTTAGAAAGGGCGGGCACATTGCACAGAAAGAGAAGTGGTTCTACGGAATGGATCGTCTTGAGATTGTGAACTCGTTTAAATATCTCGGTGTAACCCTTTCCACCCAACTGAGCTGGAACATTGCAGTAGAAACAAAGACAACCATGGCGAAAAAGGGAGTGATCGAAATCGTTAGATTACTGAACAGACTTGGCTGCCATTCGGCAAAGGTGTTTTTCAAACTGTTTGACGCACGGATCGCCCCTATGCTCTTGTATGGTTCAGAGCTATGGGGATATGGAAAATATGACTCTGTGGAAAGGGTCCACCTGTTTGCGTGTAAAAAGTTTCTGAAAGTGACAATTCGAACTCCAAACAACATTGTGTATGGTGAATTGGGAAGACATCCGCTGTATATTAACTCTGCAGTCAGATGTGTGAAATACTGGTTTACACTGCTGAAGCAACCTGATTCAAGATATTCCAAGATTGCATATAAAGCTTTATGTAATTTGGCATCGAAGGGCCACACAAATTGGGTCTCACATGTGCAGAGTCTTTTATGTTGTAATGGTTTTGCTGCTGTGTGGATGTACGGAATGGTTGGGAATGAGAAGTGTTTCTTACAAGAGTTTAAAAGACGTTTACAAGATTGTTTTTGTCAAGAATGGTTCTCCTTTTTAGAATGCAGTGAACGTTTCGACATTTATAATTGTTACAAAACATGCTTGGAAAAAGAGAAATACATTGAATTAATCGAAGATATTAAGTACAGAGTTGCTCTTACTCGTTTCCGCGCAGGAGTATCCGAAATCAACGCTCACAAGTTTCGGTACGCACCAAACCAAACGACAAGAAACTGTCCTCTCTGTACAGCTGATAAAGAAGATGAACACCATGTTGTATTTGTATGTCCTTTTTATCAAGACCTTCGAGCAAAGTATTTAAAAATCTCAAACTCTAAGACGCTGCAACAACAACTTGTGTATTTCTGTGGCAGTAATGAGGAAAATGTGATGAACAGCTTCAGCAGATTTGTGTTCTTCCTGTTACAGAAGAGACGAACCCTTATAAATCAGGTTCGGTGACATGTCATCAGGGTGTTAATGTATTTGTTGAATTTTATGCGTGACTATAATTTATAACTGTGCAGATACTATTGCTGTTATTTTAACCACTATTGTAAGGGGCTGTGGCCTTAGACAATTAAAGATTTGCTCTTGTTCTTGTTCTTGTTCTTGTTCTCTCTCTCTCTCTCACTCTCTCTCTCTGTCTCTCTCTCTCTGTCTCTCGCTCTCTCTCTCTCTCTCTCTCTCTCTCTCTCTCTCTCTGCTCTCTGTTTCTCTCTCTCTGTCCCTCTCTTTCTTTCTCTCTCTTTTTCTTTCTCTCTCTCTTTCTTTCTCTCTCTCTCTCCCTCTCTGTCTCTCTCTCTCTCTCTCTCTGTTCTCTGTTTCTCTCTCTCTGTCTCTCTCTTTCTCTCTCTCTCTCTCTCTCTCTCTCTCTCTCTCTCTCTCTCTCTCTCTCTCTCTCTCTCTCCATCTCTCTCTCTCTATCTCTCTCCATCTCTCTCTCTCTCCATCTCTCTCTCTATCTTCCTCTCTCCATCTCGCTCTCTCTCCATCTCTCTCTCTCTGTGTCTCTCTCTCTCTCTCTCTGCTCTCTGTTTCTCTCTCTCTGTCTCTCTCTCTGTCTCTCTCTCTCTCTCTCTCTTTCTCTCTCTCTCTCTCTCTCTCTCTCTCTCTCTCTCTCTCTCTCTCTCTCTCTCTCTCTCTGTGTTTTGTTTGCATGTTCTCTAGATACATGCATGTTTCCAGGTCTACAACTATTGTATATTGTAAAATTCGACCTAAACATACTTCATTCTGCACAATGCTTATTTTCCAAAAGCTTCAAAAATATGGAACATAAAAAGAGCGCTAGATCAATACACTTCTGTCTTTAGCATGGTTTGTTTTTGTTTTGTTCTATCATTCACGCAGCATAGCTAATATGGCTGCAGTTTCTGTGCCTAAGGGGTTTTGATACTGCCTTAAGAAAATGTTTGAAAGCAAAAAAATCGTCATTTTTTATTTAGTCAAGTTTTTCTGTGTTTTTCTTTCTTTCTTCCTTCATTTTTATATTTTATCTTTTCTATCTTTTTTTCATCTTTTTATTGCTTGAATGTTTTAGCCATACCAACCATGACCGGACATCTATTGGAGGTCGATCTGCCCTGGGTTGCATTTCTCCGGTGCAGACCGACGAAGACAACTTATTAATGCTTCTAACAATCATTCTGATCACATTATTTTCTTGAACCGGTGAAAGCAAACAGCCCAGAAGCGTCGGACACGTGACATCAAATGTTTCGGATTATGCCGCGTGTGTCAGTATTTGCGTTAGTCCATTCAAATTCTCATTGTAGGGATTTGAATAAACAAAACGTGACCTAGCTGCAAAAGTAAGCAATCCCGGTTGGATAAATACCGGGAATAATAATTTAAAAGCTCGAGGCGAAAAACAAAACGAATCTAATTCTAAATCGAGAGTGTTTATTATGCATGCTATTTGCTTCTACGATATCCTTGTTTTATAATCGAAGGAAGAACAACTCGACATGACGCGTTATGGATTATGTTTAGAAACGTCTGTGTACACATTGTCTGCGTCACTCGCAGTTTGCAATATTCGACCGTTGTAACCTTTGTACGCCCAGAGTCCACGCTGTGTAAGGTATTGTTAGATATGCTGCAAACACTTGCGTCATATAGACCGCTGGCGTGTGTTGTGGGAGGGAGGGGGGTTGGTGCTTGTTTGTGTGTGTGTCTGTGTGTGTGTGTGTCTGTGTGTGTCTGTCTGTGTGTGTGTGTGTCTGTGTGTGTCTGTCTGTGTGTGTGTGTGTCTGTGTGTGTGTGTCTGTGTGTCTGTGTGTGTGTCTGTGTGTCTGTGTGTGTGTGTGTCTGTGTGTGGGCACACGCCTGTGACTGTTATGTTCGCATGCATGTCTGTATGTGAAGGTTTCTATCAAAACTCATAAACAACAAAATAAAGCACAGAAATGAAAAAGTATGAGCCACGTTCAATAATCATAGATTACATTTCTTTTCAATCACAGTGTTAAAATCCGTTTCGTCAATAAACCCTATACTAAGGTCTGTAATTTTCTTTCTTGCATGCTCTTCGTCTCAAAAACGATGTCTTGTTCCGCGCCGCGTGTACTCTGGGTCCAGTGTGTCTTCACCTGTGATTGGATAGCTGTATTTCTACGTTACCCCCAGAGGTAATCAATTAGCTTAACAAGCAATCAGCATTATTTACCTATCCTTCCTTTGTTTCCATGTATTGAATCAGCTCTCCCATCGGCGGTTAAACTATTATTTGTTGATCTTAAAAACTTGCTGAGATAATGCAGGTGTTAGAGCATACTTTACTTGAATAAAAAATCCAAAACGCTCAGTTCTTGAACTGTTCAGAACAAAATTCACATTCATTTAAATCAATGATCGGATCGACTAATGTTCGACCTAAATTTCAATTAATTGATTACAAATGCGACCGTCACAGTGTCGCCTATTTGATATATTCAATAAAAGTTCCATAAATGTCTTTCATGCCTTTGAATGTTTTATTCCAAACGTTAGCGGTCTTATTGTTTCCGGCTTTACTGTACTGTACAAAGTAAACATAGTTTTAAAACCGTTTAGAAGAGCAAACCAGGAAGATGAGACAGGACATTCAGATAGAAAAGTCAATAATAAACAAGTCGCTTAAAGCGATATTAACACATTCAGTTAATCTGTCGACCTGAACGTCACAACTGAACAAAAAGTCTTCATCGAGTCTTGGTTGATTGACACCCGTTGACCGAGACACTGCTGGCTTGCAATCATGTGAAGAGCGATTGTTACTGCACAGTATCAATTCAATTATAACTTATCTATTTACTTTTGGATTAAGAAAATAACAATAGAATGGAACCAGTTTTTTTTTACATTTAGTCAAGTTTTGACTAAATGTTTTAACATAGAGGGGGAATCGAGACGAGGGTCATGGGGTATGTGTGTATGTGTGTGTGTGTGTGTGTGTGTGTGTGTGTGTGTGTGTGTTTGTGTGTGTTTGTGTGTGTGTTTGTGTGTGTGTGTGTGTGTGTGTATGTCTGTCTGTGTGTCTGTCTGTCTGTCTGTGCATGTGTGTGTGTAGAGCGATTCAGACTAAACTACTGGACCGATCTTTATGAAATTTGACATGAGAGTTCCTGGGAATGATATCTCCGGACCGTTTTTTTTTCGTTTTTTCGATAAATACCTGTGATGACGTCATATCCGGCTTTTTGTAAAAGTTGAGGCGGCACTGTCACACCCTCATTTTTCAATCAAATTGATTGAAATTTTGGCAAAGCAATCTTCGACAAAGGCCGGACTTTGGTATTGCATTCCAGCTTGGTGGCTTAAAAACTAATTAATAAGTTTGGTCATTAAAAATCGGAAACTTGTAATTAAAACTATTTTTTTATTAAACGATCCAAAAATAATTTCATCTTATTCTTTGTCATTGTCTGATTCCAAAAACATATACATATGTTATATTTGGATTACAAACAAGCTCTGAAAATTAAAAATATGAAAATTATTATGAAAATTAATTTTCCAAAATCGATTTAAAAACAATTTCATCTTATTCCTTGTCGGACCCTGATTCCAAAAACATATAGGATTAAAAACAAAATGCAAACTCAGTAAGCTAAAAAGAATAGACATACAGAAAAGCGTGTTATCCTGCTCAGCGCGACCACTACCGCACTATTCTGCATGGCTTGTCGATTTCACTGCCTTTGCCACGAGCGGTGGACTGACGAAACTACGAGTGTGTGGTCTTGGTGAAAAAAGCAGAGCGTTCAGTTTCATTCTGTGAGTTCGACATTTTGACTAAATGTTGTTATTTCGCCTTACGCGACTTGTTTGTTTTTGTAATATTGTTTTGAAGCAAAGATTTGATCAGAAAATCAGTGGTGGTTTTTGTTTTTAAGTTTTAGGCTGCAATGCAATTTCAATAGTCCGGATCGGATCGACTAATGTTCGACCTAAATTTCAATTAATTGATTACAAATGCGAACGTCACAGTGTCGCCTCAACTTCATTTTACCAGTCGGATTTGACGTCATCAAAGACATTCAATAAAGCACGAAACTGTTGTAAAAGGTTTAACGTGTTGTATGGATCTGTGTTGCAGTTTTCTGGGAATCGCTCTTAAGTGCCAGCACGCACATACATACGTATACCCTCACATCCCTCCTGCAACCCGTCTACCGCAATGCATTCAGTCAAATTGTGATTCAATGTAAAACAAGATATACTGCGTTTCAAAGCGAGATCGAGAATCCTGTGCATCAAAACAGATGTAGGTTTAAAGGTCAGT
>NC_090252.1:66780928-66787393 GCF_037325665.1 Littorina saxatilis
CGATGTCTCGTTCCGCGCCGCGTGTACTCTGGGTCCAGTGTGTCTTCACCTGTGATTGGATAGCTGTATTTCTACCTTACCCCCAGAGGTAATCAATTAGCTTAACAAGCAATCACCATTATTTACCTATTCTTCCTTTGTTTCCATGTATTTAATCTCCTCTCCCATCGGCGGTTAAACTATTATTTGTTGATCTTAAAAACTTGCTGAGATGATGCAGGTGTTAGAGTATACTTTACGTGAATAAAAAATCCAAAACGCTCAGTTCTTGAACTGTTCAGAACAAAATTCACATTCATTTAAATCAATTATATTTATTTGATATATTCAATAAAAGTTCCATAAATGTCTTTCATGCCTTTGAATGTTTTATTTCAAACGTTAGCGGTCTTATTGTTTCCGGCTTTACTGTACTGTACAAAGTAAACATAGTTTTAAAACCGTTTAGAAGAGCAAAGCAGGAAGATGAGACAGGACATTCAGATAGAAAAGTCAATAATAAACAAGTCGCGTAAAGCGATATTAAGACATTCAGTTAATCTGTCGACCTGAACGTCACAACTGAACAAAAAGTCTTCATCGAGTCTTGGTTGATTGACACCCGTTGACCGAGACACTGCTGGCTTGCAATCATGTGAAGAGCGATTGTTACTGCACAGTATCAATTAGATTTAAAGTTATCTATTTACTTTTGGATTAAGAAAATAACAATAGAATGGAACCAGTTTTTTGTTACATTTCGTCAAGTTTTGACTAAATGTTTTAACATAGAGGGGGAATCGAGACGAGGGTCATGGGGTATGTGTGTGTGTGTGTGTGTGTGTGTGTGTGTGTGTGTGTGTGTGTGTGTGTGTGTGTGTGTGTGTGTGTGTGTGTGTGTGTGTGTGTGTGTGTGTGTGTGTGTGTGTGTGTGAGTCTGTCTGTGCATGTGTGTGTGTAGAGCGATTCAGACTAAACTACTGGACCGATCTTAAAGAAATTTGACATGAGAGTTCTTGGGAATGATATCCCCGGATGTGTGTTTTCTTTTTTTCGATAGATACCTTTGAAGATTTCATATCCGGCTTTTTGTAAAAGTTGAGGCGGCACTGTCACACCCTCATTTTTCAATCAAATTGATTGAAATGTTGGCAAAGCAATCTTCAACAAAGGCCGAACTTTGGTATTGCATTCCAGCTTGGTGGCTTAAAAACTAATGCATGAGTTTGGTCATTAAAAATCGGAAACTTGTAATTAAAACTTTTTTTTATCAAACGATCCAAAAATAATTTCATCTTATTCTTCGTCATTGTCTGATTCCAAAAGCATATACATATGTTATATTTGGATTAAAAACAAGCTCTGACAATTAAAAAAATAAAAATTATGATTAAAATTAATTTTCCGAAATCGATTTAAAAACAATTTCATCTTATTCCTTGTCGGTCCCTGATTCCAAAAACATATAGATATGATATGTTTGGATTAAAAACAAACTCAGTAAGCTAAAAAGAATAGACATACAGAAAAGCGTGTTATCCTGCTCAGCGCGACCACTACCGCACTATTCTGCATGGCTTGTCGATTTCACTGCCTTTGCCACGAGCGGTGGACTGACGAAACTACGAGTATGTGGTCTTGGTGAAAAAAGCAGAGCGTTCAGTTTCATTCTGTGAGTTCGACATCTTGACTAAATGTTGTTATTTCGCCTTACGCGACTTGTTTGTTATTGTAATAATATTGTTTTGAAGCAAAGATTTGATCAGCAAATCATTGAATCATGTGGTTGGTTTTTTTAAGTTTTAGGCTGCAATGCAATTTCAATAGTCCGGATCGGATCGACTAATGTTCGACCTAAATTTCAATTAATTGATTACAAATGCGACCGTCACAGTGTCGCCTCAACTTCATTTTACCAGTCGGATTTGACGTCATCAAAGACATTGAATAAAGCACGAAACTGTTGTAAAAGGTTTAACGTTTTGTATGTATCTGTGTTGCAGTTTTCTGGGAATCGCTCTAAAGTGCAAGCACGCACATACATACGTACACCCCCACATCCCTCCTGCTACCCGTCTACCGCAATGCATTCAGTCAAATTGTGATTCAATGTAAAACAAGATATAGTGCGTTTCAAAGCGAGATCGAGAATCCTGTGCATCAAAACAGATGTAGGTTTAAAGGTCAGTTTTGTTACAACAGATCAGAGCAATGTCTAAGTATTTTCAATATCGTATGGAGATAAAGTACGATATATCAAAACATGTGACAGCGCTGGTCTGTACAGCTGAACGTAGTGCATTAGACAGATATTACGTCATGTTCTATTTTTAATTCCTACTGGGGATCGACTGACCTTACCTTGTTAGTGGGCCACTATTTGATGTCTTACTACCTCTGATGGTCCTCTCTCTCTCTCTCTCTCTCTCTCTCTCTCTCTCTCTCTCTCTCTCTCTCTCTCTCTCTCTCTCTCTTCTCTCTCTCTCTCTCTTCTCTCTGTCTCTCTCTCTTTCTCTCTCTCTATTCTCTCTCTTTCTCTCTCTCTCTCTATCTCTCTCTCTATCTCTCTCTCTCCATCTCTCTCTCTCTCTCTCATCTCTCTCTCTATCTCTGTTTCTCTCTCTCTTTCTCTCTCTTTCTCTCTTTCTCTCTCTCGCTCTCTCTCTCTGTCTCTCTCTCTCATCTCTCTCTCTCCCATCTCTCTCTCTCCATCTCTCTCTCTCTCTCTCTCGCTCTCTGTTTCTCTCTCTCTCTTCTCTCTATCTCTCTATCTCTCTCTCTCTCTCTCTCTCTCTCTCTCTCTCTCTCTCTCTCTCTCTCTCTCTCTCTCTCTCTCTGTGTTTTGTTTGCATGTTCTCTAGATACATGCATGTTTCCAGGTCTACAACTATTGTATATTGTAAAATTCGACCTAAACATACTTCATTCTGCACAATGCTTATTTTCCAAAAGCTTCAAAAATATGGAACATAAAAAGAGCGCTAGATCAATACACTTCTGTCTTTAGCATGGTTTGTTTTGTTCTATCATTCACGGAGCATAGCTAATATGGCTGCATTTTTTGTGCCTAAGGGGTTTTGATTTTGCCTTTAGAAAAAGTTTGAAAGCAAAAAAAATCGCTCATTTTTTATTTAGTCAAGTTTTTCTGTGTTTTTCTTTCTTTCTTTCTTTCTTTTATATTTTATCTTTTCTATCTTTTTTTCATCTTTATTTTCTTGTTTTGTTATTGCTTGAATGTTTTAGTCATACCAACCATGACCGGACATCTATTGGAGGTCGATCTGCCCTGGGTTGCATTTCTCCGGTGCAGACCGACGAAGACAACTTATTAATGCTTCTAACAATCATTCTGATCACATTATTTTCTTGAACCGGTGCAAGCAAACAGCCCAGAAGCGTCGGACACGTGACATCAAATGTTTCGGATTATGCCGCGTGTGTCAGTATTTGCGTTAGTTCATTCAAATTCTCATTGTAGGGATTTGAATAAACAAAACGTGACCTAGCTGCAAAAGTAAGCAATCCCGGTTGGATAAATACCGGGAATAATAATTTAAAAGCTCGAGGCGAAAAACAAAACGAATCTAATTCTAAATCGAGAGTGTTTATTATGCATGCTATTTGCTTCTACGATATCCTTGTTTTATAATCGAAGGAAGAACAACTCGACATGACGCGTTATGGATTATGTTTAGAAACGTCTGTGTACACATTGTCTGCGTGTGCTAGTACTTAAAGGGGTCACTCGCAGTTTGCACGATTCGACCGTTGTAACCTTTGTACGCCCAGAGTCCACGCTGTTTAAGGTATTGTTAGATATGCTGCAAACACTTGCGTCATATAGATCGCTGGCGTGTGTTGCGGGAGGGAGGGGGGTTGGTGCTTGTTTGTGTGTGTCTGTGTGTGTGTGTGTCTGTGTGTGGGCACACGCCTGTGACTGTTATGTTCGCATGCATGTCTGTATGTGAAGGTTTCTATCAAAACTCATAAACAACAAAATAAAGCACAGAAATGAAAAAGTATGAGCCACGTTCAATAATCATAGATTACATTTCTTTCAATCACAGTGTTAACGTCCGTTTCGTCAATAAACCCCATACTAAGGTCTGCAATTTTCTTTCTTGCTCATTGTCTCAAAAACGATGTCTTGTTCCGCGCCGCGTGTACTCTGGGTCCAGTGTGTCTTCACCTGTGATTGGATAGCTGTATTTCTACGTTACCCCCAGAGGTAATCAATTAGCTTAACAAGCAATCAGCATTATTTACCTATCCTTCCTTTGTTTCCATGTAGTGAATCAGCTCTCCCATCGGCGGTTAAACTATTATGTGTTGATCTTAAAAACTTGCTGAGATAATGCAGGTGATAGAGCATACTTTACTTGATTGAAAAATCCCAAACGCTCAGTTGTTGAACTGTTCAGAACAAAATTCACATTCATTTAAATCAATTATATTTATTTGATATATTCAATAAAAGTTCGATAAATGTCTTTCATGCCTTTGAATTTTTTATTTCAAACGTTAGCGGTCTTATTGTTTCCGGCTTTACTGTACTGTACAAAGTAAACATAGTTTTAAAACCGTTTAGAAGAGCAAAGCAGGAAGATGAGACAGGACATTCAGATAGAAAAGTCAATAATAAACAAGTCGCGTAAAGCGATATTAACACATTCAGTTAATCTGTCGACCTGAACGTCACAACTGAACAAAAAGTCTTCATCGAGTCTTGGTTGATTGACACCCGTTGACCGAGACACTGCTGGCTTGCAATCATGTGAAGAGCGATTGTTACTGCACAGTATCAATTAGATTTAAACTTATCTATTTACTTTTGGATTAAGAAAATAACAATAGAATGGAACCAGTTTTTTGTTACATTTAGTCAAGTTTTGACTAAATGTTTTAACATAGAGGGGGAATCGAGACGAGGGTCATGGGGTATGTGTGTGTGTGTGTGTGTGTGTGTGTGTGTGTGTGTGTGTGTGTGTGTGTGTGTGTGTGTGTGTGTGTGTGTGTGTGTGTGTGTGTGTGTGTGTGTGAGTCTGTCTGTGCATGTGTGTGTGTAGAGCGATTCAGACTAAACTACTGGACCGATCTTTATGAAATTTGACATGAGAGTTTCTGGGAATGATATCCCCGGATGTTTGTTTTCTTTTTTTCGATAAATACCTTTGAAGACGTCATATCCGGCTTTTTGTAAAAGTTGAGGCGGCACTGTCACACCCTCATTTTTCAATCAAATTGATTGAAATGTTGGCAAAGCAATCTTCGACAAAGGCCGAACTTTGGTATTGCATTCCAGCTTGGTGGCTTAAAAACTAATGCATGAGTTTGGTCATTAAAAATCGGAAACTTGTAATTAAAACTTTTTTTTATTAAACGATCCAAAAATAATTTCATCTTATTCTTCGTCATTGTCTGATTCCAAAAGCATATAAATATGTTATATTTGGATTAAAAACAAGCTCTGACAATTAAAAAAAAAAATTATGATTAAAATTAATTTTCCGAAATCGATTTAAAAACAATTTCATCTTATTCCTTGTCGGTCCCTGATTCCAAAAACATATAGATATGATATGTTTGAATTAAAAACAAACTCAGTAAGCTAAAAAGAATAGACATACAGAAAAGCGTGTTATCCTGCTCAGCGCGACCACTACCGCACTATTTTGCATGGCTTGTCGATTTCACTGCCTTTGCCACGAGCGGTGGACTGACGAAACTACGAGTATGTGGTCTTTGTGAAAAAAGCAGAGCGTTCAGTTTCATTCTGTGAGTTCGACATCTTGACTAAATGTTGTTATTTCGCCTTACGCGACTTGTTTGTTATTGTAATATTTTTTTGAAGCAAAGATTTAATCAGCAAATTATTGAATCATGTGTTTTTTTAGGTTTTTCTAAGTTTTAGCCTGCAATGCAATTTCAATAGTCCGGATCGGATCGACTAATGTTCGACCTAAATTTCAATTAATTGATTACAAATGCGACCGTCACAGTGTCGCCTCAACTTCATTTTACCAGTCGGATTTGACGTCATCAAAGACATTGAATAAAGCACGAAACTGTTGTAAAAGGTTTAACGTTTTGTATGTATCTGTGTTGCAGTTTTCTGGGAATCGCTCTAAAGTGCCAGCACGCACATACATACGTACACCCCCACATCCCTCCTGCTACCCGGTCTACCGCAATGCATTCAGTCAAATTGTGATTCAATGTAAAACAAGATATACTGCGTTTCAAAGCGAGATCGAGAATCCTGTGCATCAAAACAGAAGTAGGTTTAAAAGTCAGTTTTGTTACAACAGATCAGAGCAATGTCTAAGTATTTCCAATATCGTACGATATATCAAAACATGTCACAGCGCTGGTCTGTACAGCTGAACGTAGTGCATTAGACAGAGATTACGTCATGTTCTATTTTTAATTCCTACTGGGGATCGACTGACCTTACCCTGTCAGTGGGCCACTATTTGATGTCTTACT